>NC_089772.1:11466624-11706624 GCF_040412425.1 Macrobrachium rosenbergii
AGAAAAAGTACTGTAGACTGATTAGAAAAAATGCATTAGTACTGTAGACTGATGCTGAAGAAAGCGCATTAGTACTGTAGACTGATGCTGAAGAAAATGCATTAGTACTGTAGACTGATGCTGAAGAAAGCGCATTAGTAGACTGACGCAGAAGAAAATGCGTTAGTAAACTGATGCTGAAAAAAACGCACTAGTAGACTGATATTGAAGAAAATGCATTAAAATGAAGAAAGCATTAGTAGTAGACTGATGCTGAAGAAAACGCATTAGTAGACTGATGCTGAAGAAAACGCATTAGTACTGTAGACTGATGCTGAAGAAAATGCATTAGTACTGTAGACTGATGCTGAAGAAAGCGCATTAGTAGACTGACGCAGAAGAAAATGCGTTAGTAAACTGATGCTGAAGAAAATGCACTAGTAGACTGATATTGAAGAAAATGCATTAGTAGACTGATGCTGAAGAAAGCGCATTAGTAGACTGACCCAGAAGAAAATGCGTTAGTAAACTGATGCTGAAGAAAAAGAGAATATTGAAGAAAATCATTAGTAGACTGATGCTGAAGAAAATTATTTGAAGAAAACTCATTAGTAGACTGATGCTGAAGAAATTTAGCTGTGTGTCACAATTTTTTTTTTATCGATTTTATTTGTAGACGTCCATGAATCTTACCGTCTATCAAGGTAGCCAGGACTGTCATCTTTTCTTCCCTTGCAATGTCCCGAGCTGTCTTGCCTGTAAAAGTGAGCAGCTTTGAACGAGTGTCAGCGCTTGGAATCTCTCTCTCTCTCTCTCTCTCTCTCTCTCTCTCTCTCTCACCACACAAATCAGTAAACGCAGCGCATTCGTAAGATAAAGTTATTCATCTTTGAATCATTTCGTTGCTCTCAGAGTTACCTTTGAGAGGCGACTGATTTTTCATCTACTCACCTTGTCGGTTCCTCCTGCTGAGGTTTGGGCAATGAATGAGCAGAGCCGTCGCTATCCCCTCGCTTTTGGCCCTCGCTGCCACGTGTAGAGGGGTGTTACCTGGCAATATATTGATTATCATGAGCTAAACGTTCTTCTCGAAAAGAAAATCAGAAATGCAATTGGGAAATGGTATAAAGAGCAGTTTAATGATCTGCAATTCCGAAGGGTGAAGGAGATTTATCAATTTTCCATTATAGGCGCAACTGCTTTAAAGCAATACACTTGGCTTAACAAAGCCTTTTATCAGCTCTGCGCCCGATAAAAGCATTTACAAAAAGGCGAAACGGCCAATTATTCTCTCACTTGATTTGCTGACGTCAGAGCGAAGAATCGGAGTGAGGCGCGGCAAAAAAACTCCAACAAAAGGGATTCTACTCTTTACTGAATAATCATTTGGTAATGATCCAATTACCCAGTAGATAGGCTTATCCAAGGTCCTTAAATATACTCAGAATATATTTAAAAGACATTGGCCTTACCGTTGTTGTCAACAGAGTCGACGTCAGCGCCTTCATTCAAAAGAGCCTTGACGACGGACGCTTTCTTGTGCTCCACCGCGTAGTGCAAGGCCGTTTGACCTGACGGAGAAAGGCTGAATTTTAAAAGATCTGAGCGGATAAATTTGTGATTTGTATGGTCACATCATTAAAGGAGTCGCTTGTATATAACCTTATCATATCTCTCACTCTGTAAATAACCTCTGTAATCCTTAGCGTGGACGTTTGCGCCCGCTTTCAAGAGGAATTCCAGCACCTCTTCTCTGCCATGCCACGCAGCGTAATGTAACGGTGTCAGACCTGGGAAATGAAAATTCGCTGTAACTTAGCATGAATGTGGAGTTTCTGACAAATTTCTCTGCTAAACATTAGAAAGACACGTTAACATGGGAATAATTCTGCTTCATAATGTCAAAGTACCGTGACTTTTGAGAAGTGATTACCAGGTTTGTTAATAGATAGGCTATGGATCATGTATTCAAGTTAGAGAAAGATTCAGATACCATTGGCAGCAGGGAATTTCGTTTGTCCATGTCTCCATTTTCAAAACACTCTTGAGACTGTCTCGGTACTGTTATTAAGCTGGAGTTATTCTCTTATCAGTTTTAGACCAACAAAATTATGACGTTGTCCTTTTATGAGAAAGGTAGTAAATATTCCCCTTGCTGAAGGAGACACAAAAATAAACCAAGTTCTTTTGTCATGTCTGAATGGGTGGAGGAAGCCATTCATAGCCTTTCTATTTGTGTTTAAATCAGATGAATTTTATAAATATACCAGTAATCATACTCCAACGTTCGATTATACACATTCGTATCTGTTTAGCCCAGTTTATTTTTTTATGCTTTTGCCATTTTATATATAATTCTAACGGGAACAATGTTCTTTGTCAGTATTTTAAGACGTTGGTAACAATTACGAATTATTATTGTGAAAAGTTGGGCTAAAGCAAAGGTGTCATTTCTCCGAAGAGCCGTCAGTGCACCTCACGCGGTGCGCCGTAGGCATTACTTAAGGTTCTTTGCAACGTGCCTTCGGGCCCTAGGTGCAACCCCTTTCGTTCTTTTTACTGTACCTCCTTTCATATTCTCTTTCTTCCACCTTACTTTCCAACCTCTTCTAACAGTTGATTCATAGTGCAACTGCGAGATTTTCCTCCTGTTACACCTTTCAATTCCATATTCCATTTATTTCTCCGTAGAAGTTTTATTTTTATGTGGATGGTGTGACCGAAATAGGAAATATCTGTTTGCTGATGGTGCAACTTTTTTGGTGGTGATGATAAACAGCAGAAACTGGTGAAAACTTTGAAATTCTTTGTCAGAATAAATAAATAAAAAATGCGCCATGTTTCTTCGGCCCAATCGAGTTTTCTGTACAGCGTATAATGCGGTATGAAACTTAGCCACGGCCCATGAAACTCTCAGCCGCGGCCCATGAAACTTTCAGCCACGGCGCGGTGATGGCCTGTGTCGTTGGCACCTATAGCAGTGTCAAACGCGCGATCATGGCTGACTTTAACCTAAAAAAAAATAAAAACTACTGACGCTAGAGCGCTGCAATTTGGTATGTTTGATGATTGGAGAGTGGATGATCAACATACCAATTTGCAGCCCTCTAGCCTCAGTAGTTTTCAAGATCTGAGGGCGGACAGAAAAAGTGCGGACGGACAGAAAACTATAAATCAAAAGTGGATGATATTTCTATTAGCATTCTTCGGAGACAGATATTATCGTAATTTTGAAATCGAACTAAACAATATCATTATGGTAGTCCATGTTAATTCCTCAGGTATAATGACTTGCTTGAGAATGCAGATCATGCTTCGTCGCGTTTTCCTTTCTGTGATAGATAATATATGTATATATGTATATATAATGTATGTGTATATATATACATATGTATATTATATATAAATGTGTTTTGCCATGTTTAGTACTAGCCCCTGGGGGGATCACATGCACTTAGGGACATTTGATCCCCCCCCCAGGGGCTAGTGCTAAACACGGCAACATACAGTTAACCCACCAGGGGCTAGTACTAAACACGGCACAACAGTGTAGATGAATCACTGTTTCGCCGTGTTTAGTACTAGCCCTCGGGGATCACAAAACTATGCGCTTGTCATTTTCCAGTAAGAAATGTCCTAGACCAAGTATTCTGCGAAAACAAGATTTGTGAATAGCACTCACACATACTTACATATATATATGTATGTGTGTGTGTGTGTGTGTGTGTGTGTGTGTGTGTGTGAACTAGAAAAGCAGAGGAAAAATAGCAATACCAGTCTGAAGTGAGGACAGCACATAGCCTCAGGATATGATTGAAAAGGAAAACGAAATATAAAGAACCAACTGACGCGGAGTTAATTGGCAAGGTGGAATTGACTCCTTACTCGAGCGAAATGATATAATGGACCGTAAAGTTCTGTGTAAGATGAAGCCACGTTTTTATTCTTTAATTATCCGTACTAAAATAATAGTAGGCGTCAATTTTTTTTGAAGTCATTGTCTGTGTCGCGTAGGATGTTCCGTCGGTCATTGTATTGTCATATCCCTTTGTGGCTCAATCAGTCATGCAATTTGCGTTGGTCTTCGCTCCTCACGGCTCCGTAGGCTCTCTCAGTGCTCTTACGACCTATTTTTCACTTCTCTTTCGTGAATGATATTTCTTAAACTCCCATTTCAGTCATTTGCAAAGGCTCAATTACAGTAATCACATGATATTCTCCATCCGTTGGGGTTAGTGCAGTCAGTAGGCCTACACTTCACGCCATGCATTGTATGCATTACTTAAGGTTCTTTGCAGTGTCCCTTCGGCCCCTAGCTGCACCCCTTTCATTCATTTTACCGTAACTCCTTTCATATTCTCTTTCTTCCATCTTTATTTCCAAGCCTCCTAACAATTGCTTCATAGTGCAGCTGCGAGGTTTTCCTAGTGCTACACCTTTCAAACCTTGCTTTTCAGAACTTAATGACCTCATAGATCCCAGTGCTTGGCCTTTGGCATAAATCTTTTATTCCATTTCTTTTGTAATTTTTGCATTGAAGTGCATTCCAGTTCCAATTCCTGCTATTCCCCTTCATTTCTCGTTTCAATTCAGTGCATAAAGTCAGGTCTTTGTAACCTCAGGTCTTTGTAGCTCAGTTTCTGATAGTACTGTAGTTCTTGTAACCACGATCCACTAAGGCCATATACTCCTCATACTTCCTTTCCATCCTTCTTGCTCGCATTCTTTCTCTATTTGAAACTCATCTGAGCTCTCAGCCATGAGGCAAACTCTCTCAACAAACCTACCTCGTGAATCATTGGCATGATCTGAGATCAGTGGTTCTTAACCTTTTTCAGTGCTTGTATCTCTTTGCATATTCAGAAAATTTTATCGTACCCCCATCCAATATAAATACAAAATATATACATATGATAAGGATTAGTGATACAAACCTTGCTGGGTATCATGTCTCGTACCCCCAGGTTTGTTTCGTGGCTACAGGTACCCCAGGTTAAGAACCACTGTCTTAGATCATTAGGTCGAAACACTTCTGACATTTTAAGTCCTAAGCACTCACTAACGCCGAGGCAAAGGGTGTGGCAGGGTGCCAAGTTGTGGTCAAGCCATATCTCTTCATAAACCTTTACCGAGATTTTTCTGTCTTCCTTTCGACATATAGCTCTTTTTAGCGATCCTCGTTACCTCTGTGGAATTCGTTTTATTACTCCGGAGAATGCCATTTGGCCGCCTCCCGGCTGCATTTTTATAACAAAAAAAAATCATACTTGAAGTACATTTTTTAAAACTTAACTCTTCTTGTTTGATGGTTCAAAAATAAGACAGATTAAATGCGCATTTCTCCCTGTAAGCTTTCTTAATTAAAACTCATGAAACCAGCGTTCCGGGTCATATTTTTATTAGCATTTTCCACTGATTCTTTAGGCCTGGTTTTAGTTTTCTGAAAAGAAAAGTATTGCGCCGGCTTTGTCTGTCCGTCCGCACTTTTCAGATCTTAAAAACTACTGAGGCTAGAGGGCTGCAAATTGGTATGTGGATCATCCACCCTCCAATCATCAAACATATCAAATTGTTGCCCGATAGCCTGAGTAGTTTTTAATTTTTTTAAGGTTAAATTTAGCCAAAATCGTGCTTCTGGCAACGCAACCACACAGGCCACCACAGCCTGCTGAGAGTTTCATGGGCCGCGTCTCATACAGCATTATACCAAGACCACCTAAAGATAGATCTATTTTCGGTGGCCTTGATTATGCGGTGTACAGGAAACTCGATTGCGCCGAAGAAATGCCGGTGCATTTTTTACTTGGTTTTTCCTCTTCCGTTATGAGATGTTTGTTTAGCCTAACCCTTATGGGAAAACTAACCCTTATGGGAAAAACTAGTCCTGTGTTTCAGTACTTTATGAAATTTTGATGATAATATTTATACTGAAAAACATTATGAGTTTTTCTTGAATACTCGCCGGTTTGCATCAGTGAACTCCTCATCAGAATCTATATTTACACAATTAGAGAACCCTGTTATGTTAACATCTCTTATTAGGCAAATATCTGCTTAGAATGCTGGTATCTTTCCGTGTCCTTGCGTCTGGACAAAGGCGTGGTCATTCTCGAATCCACCGTGTTGTCACCACGAAGGTTGTGGGAAATAGGAAGTAATACTCGTGTCACAATAGAAGAGAGAGAGAGAGAGAGAAAATGTTACATACCCTCGCCATCCTTAGCTTCGATGTCGGCACGATTTTGAACGAGGACTTTAGCGACATCTGTTTTCGGAAGCTCTGCCGCGTAATGCAAGGCTGTTTGGCCTGAAATCAAGGAAAACGGGTATAGAAAACGTAATTATTTCCACAACCTCGATGAAATATCGTTTAATAATAAAAACTCACAAAACTCTCGTTACAGCATATTAGCAAAACGTTTTTATATGTCTCTCTGATCAAATCTTACAGTGCCCAGGGATAAAATCGCCGGATTATGATCCAGTACTTTGGCTTAACCTTTTGAAATTTTAGCAGTATCTGGACCAATGTTATATAAGGCAGACTGTACCTGAGGCATCTCGCGCGTGAATATCTGCTTTGTGGTCCAGAAGGGTTTTCACAACTGAGTCACGGCCATACCAGGCAGCCTCGTGAAGGGCGACTTTACCTGTGGAGAAGTAATATTTGAAATGAAAATGAAGATATTCAGTTGCATACGAATAACAAATGCTTTTCTCCTTCATTGCTAAAAATATTCAGAATTAGAATTATATATATATATATATATATATATTATTAAACCACTAATTTCGTTTATTATCGAGTAACCAACACCCAAGGTGAATCATTATTGGTGAGGGCCTCTGCATGAATCATGGCCGGCGCAGAAGCATTTTGTCATAATTACCCTTAGGCGTAAATTACAAAAAAGTTACGTGCATAAGTAACAAAACGTTACGTTCTATACATACAATATTTATATATATATATATATATATATATATATATATATATATATATGTGTGTGTATGTATGTGTGTGTGTATCTATATGTTTGTACGTGGGCCTCAATCACAGGTGAAATATAAGATGTGATGATGTATTCCGCCATGAAGACGAAGTGAGATAAACTGACGCAGAAAGGAAACAGGTCTCAAATTGTCCGAACACTTTCGCCCTCCATCAGATCTCCACCCTTTTCCCTTGGTTATTTCTTTTCCTTTCGTTCTCAAAAGTATATCACCGCTTTCCCAGGCCTTAAGGTTTCTATTCGTGGGAATCTTATCCATCTCCGCAGTCGAACATGGGTCTATGGGTTTCCCCAGTTAAGCTTGGGGAGAGACGATTCTGTTGAACAGTGTGCTCTGAGATCGCATGAGAGCCATCAGCAGAAGGCCCTCTACTGGAATAAGGACCCCAGACTCCTGCCGAAGTCCCCGGGGGAGTGACCTTGTTAATGATTTTGATTTAGCTTTATATTTTTGATCTTGAAAATGAGGCTTAAATTTTAATGGACGCGAAGTCCATGGAATTAAAGAGATCTCAAATAGCTACAGGAGACATTGTTGAATGGATCCACTTCATTCACGAAAATAAACAAATAATAAATGCTCCGAAGTTTCTTCGGCGTAATCGAGTTTCCTGTACAGCGTATAATGCTGTATCGATGTGCTGCAGTATGAAACTCTCAGCTACGACCGGGCGGAGATCGGTTGCTCCTCAGATGCGGTCAAAGACGGTGCGACCCGACGACGCCTCCAGAATTGGAGTCGACGGTGCTGCGCACGATCAATGATTTTGATTTAACTTTAAATAAAATAAAAACTACAGAAAGGTGGCTGCAATCTGTTATGTGTGATGATTGGAGGGTGGATGATCAACATCCAATTTGCAGAATTAAAGCCTCAGATTTTAAAGATCTGAGGGCAGGACAGATAGACAAATAGCCATTTCGTTGGTGGGGTTGCAAAATTTTCATATTATACATACGGCATAATCGATTTATATATATATATATATATATATATAAATATATATATATATATATATATATATAAATATCTATATATATTATCGACCGGGATTGTTATTAGTTTTTCTCAAAATTATTATTATTTCTATAAAGCGATTTTTTTCCAATTTTATATTTCTCATTTATGTCATTATCTAAATCTTCAATATTATTATTTTGTCACTATTTTCCAGGTGGCAAGATGGCCCCAATTTCCTCTAGTTGATGATTATAGCTTAGTTTTACCAGACCATTGAGCTGATTAACAGCTCTCCTAGGGCTGGCCCGAAGGATTAGACTTATTTTACGTGCTAAGAACCAACTGGTTACTGATGCCCAGCAATGGCCGCTCTTGTGATACCTCCCAGGGGGATCTCGAATTTGACATTTGGCCTCGTAAAAGAAAAGTTTATTGACAACCCCCAGCCTATAAAGGCGTTATCATAAACGATACAGGTACAGAACGCCCAATAGGGTTGAGTCACGTAGTGGAACCCTATCGTAAGTACTATATATATAACGTAAATCAATTTACATTTATATAAAAAAATAGACAAAAGAATAAGGAATATTACCCTAAGGTCACTGTCCTACAGACTGGGTGCATTCTATGGCCTAATTGGGGAACCGCGGAGCTTCCCTCAGAAGCCAGCGGGGAACATTAAGGACTGAGAAGCGACGGTGAACTTTCGCGTCCTTGGAATCTGAAAGGGGGGTCCGTTCCGTGTTCATGGCGTTGCGTGTGTGTTAACTTATTTTTCTTTCTACTCACCACCTCCGTCCTTGGCACTAACGTCAGCATGATGCCTCAGGAGAACCTTCACCACTTCTTCCCTCCCGAACCAGGCCGCTTCGTGCAGGGGAGTTTTGCCTGTTGCCAGAAACGAAACCGAATGTCAGATACGAAATATTTCAGCTCGGGTGGCTGAATGAAGATATTGTGCATGAGGCTGACTTCGTGGTTTTGACAGAGCAGTATGTTAGCATTTTTTCAAACGTGTTTTTATGTATTCAATAAAAAAAATGTTTCATCCTATAATATTTTTGAACAGTCGGTGAAAGAGAGTAACTGAATGATATTGTACATGAGGCTGATTTCGTGGTTTTGACAGAGCAGTGTGTTAGCATTTTTTCAAACGTATTTTTATGTATTCAGTATACAGAAATGTTTCATCCTATTATATTTTTGAACAGTATTTTAAATTGTTTTCCCTCTTCGTGTTTACTATGCTTTGTAAACAATTTCGGATTGAAATCTCTGTCAAAATTCTTATTCGTGTAGTCCAGCCTCTGGTTGACACAGGAGGTTATATGGGAATTAGAGTATTGGTTCAAATTATATCTATCTATCTATCTATATATATATATATATATATATATATATATATATATATATATATATATATATATATATATATATATATATATACATATGTATATAAACACATACATATATACAGTATATATAGTATATATATATATATATATATATATATATATATATATATATATATATATATATATATATGTGTGTGTGTGTGTGTGTGTTTGTACTATTTATTAACCACAATGCCCTCTTAACTCCTTCATTTCTTCACATTTTTCGAAGCCCTTGTCCTACGAAGCCTAGAACCAAATTGATAAAGAGATGAATTTTTTTTCAGGTGCCCGGCCGAGTATTCCAAGGAATATTCGATCTCGGGTTCAGGGTATCCGATAGCAGTTACCTGGCCCGGTAATGATCGTTCCCTCGTTCGGATACATCGAGCCCGAGATCGAATACTCGGTCGGGCATCTAGAAAAAAAAGAAAAAACTCCATTTCTTGTTTTGGTTCCAGGGTACGTATAGTGACAAGCGCTTCCAAGAATGTGGAAAAATCGAGAGGTTAAGAGGCCATTGTGGTTCATAAATGCTACATATGTATCGGATAGATAGTGACCAATAGATTCTACACACACATATACATATATGTGTATATATATAATGTATATACATATATATATATATACTGACATTTAGACGTGCATGAGTCACATCATAATGGCACTGCAGAACCACTAAGGCTCTAATTTCCAAACGAGATGGTACCTCACCCCAATTATCAGCCGCCGCGACATCTGCTCCCTGACGAAGAAGGCGTTTGATGAGCTTGACTGGACCGTAGCGGACGGCGATCAGGAGAGCTGTCTGTCCTGCTCTGACACCGGAATGTCAGGAGAGAGATAAGGAACACGGATTAAGGGAAAACTGGAGCATTCCGAACTGATTAGGGCATTAGTTTTCCTATTTCGAATGGTTCGTGGGCGATGAGAACGCGGCCTTTGAGAACTGAATATTTAGGATTTAGGCCAAAGGTCACGCTCTGGGGCCTACGAGGTCATTCAGCGCTGAAAGGGAAATTGACAGTAAGAAGGTTTGAAAGGTGTAACAGGAGGAAAACCTCAAAGCAGTTGCACTCAGAAGGAACTGTTAGAGAGGTTGGAAAGTCAAATGGAAGGAAGAGAATACGAACGGGGGTACAGTAAAAGGAATGAAAAGGGTTACAGCTAGGGGCCGAAGGGACTCTGCAAAGACCCTTGAGTAATGCCTACAGTGTACCACGTGAGGTGCACTAACGGCACTAACCCCGTACGGGACGCGGCCTTCGAAGACTCGTCAAAATTATGCTATTGGTCTAGTAGCAAATGGGGCAATGTCCTCATGAACAAGAATGTGAACAGATCTTACACATTTCATTTAAAAATCACGTAATAATCTTCAAATGATTCCTTCAAGAATAGAAAAAAAAAATGAAATGACTAATCATAAACTAACTCTTAAGAAAAGTAGGCAATTTCATGAACACTGCGTGAGGAATCGCGAATCGATAACTGATAAGAAATCGATGCTCACCTGAGGAATCTTGAGCCGCGACCGTGGCTCCTTTGTCGAGGAGTGACGCGATCTTGTCCATCCGTCCTGCCCTCACGGCTTCGATGAGTGGGTCCTGTTCTGGAATAACGGCAGTGACGAGGAATGCGTCAGCGGTTTCCAGAAAGGTGTGTCTTGTAATAATAATAATAATAATAATAATAATAATAATAATAATCAGTAATTGTCTTGTAATAATAATAACAATCTGAATAATAAAAATCCACACTTATATTGTAAATATATTACTATGTAATATATTTACTATATAAGTGTGAATTTTTATTATTCAGATTGTTTCTCACGAAACTGTGAATCTTTTAGCAATGATGACAATGTTATTTAATAAATAATAATAATAATAATAATAATAATAATAATAATAATAATAATAATAATAATAATCAGTAATTGTCTTGTAATAATTATGATAATAATCAGTAATTGTCTTGTGATAATAATAATAATCAGTAATTGTCTTGTAATGATAATGATAATAATCAGTAACTGTCTTGTAATAATAATAATAATAATAATATAATAATGATAAACAGCAATTGTCTTGTAATAATAATAATAATAATAATAATAATAATAATAATAATAATAATAATAATAATCAGAAATGACATTCGGATTGGTGATGAAATAAGAAACGTCTTGCTAATAATTAAAAATCGTGAGGAATAATTTCATGCCTTCAGGGCACAATTGATTGATCGTGAATTGTCTCTCTGTACAAACTCTCCGAATACAAAGAGCAAGAATGTCTTCTCAGAAATCTTATTTTTTGACAGCTGGACAAAAAGACAGTTCTAAGAAGCGCTGAATGCAGGTCTGCGTCACTGCAGAATGACCTCATAGGTCCCAGTGCTTGGGCCTCTGGCCTAAATTCTGCACTCAGTACTGTATTTAGTTGTGAATTTAAGGCGCTTTCTCTAAATCGGACGTATAGAAAATTAGGTTTTTTTTTTTGTTTTTTTTTTTTGCATATGAAAATGTATAAACATTCTTAACTGTTTCCGGTAAGAGAATTTTACACTGTGACTTTTTTTTGCCAGTCATGTTGTATCAGGTAATGTAGCATAAGCATATTTGTTATTAACTTTATCAAGTGCCCATTATCCATAATATATTTGTAAGTTATAAAAAAGGATTAGAAAAGTGTAAAATTGGTTTTACATTCGCTCATTAGTTTATCAATTTATTTAACTGTCTGTCATTTAGTTTACGTCAGAGTAATCTGAAAATAAAACAAACAAAAAATGCGCCGAAGTGTCTTCGGCGCAGTCGAGTTTTCTGTACACGCCATAATGCTGTGTAAGACTCTCAGCCATGGCCCATGAAACTTTCACCCACGGCAGGTGGTGGCCTGTGTTGTTAGGTGCCAGATTCACGATCATGGCTAACTTTAACCTTAAATAAAATAAAAACTATTAAGGATAAAAGGCTGCAATTTGGTATGTTCGATGACTGGAGGGTGGATGATCAACATACCAATTTGCAGCCCTCTAGCCTCAGTAGTTTTTCAGATCTGAAGGCGAACAGAATAAAGTGCCGACGGACAGACAAATAGCCATCTCTCTCTCTCTCTCTCTCTCTCTCTGATCATCACTCATCTTGAACTATTAAGACGTATTTGCAAGCGAAGGAAATCTTACGATTATCACAAATTCTGGCCTTGAGTCTTAAGGGAAGAGAAGACTTCGATATTTTTCTAGCACAAATTGGCGACGTAGAACTGAATTGCCTTGGTGGTAGATTCTTATCACTTAATTGATGACTCTCTCTCTCTCTCTCTCTCTCTCTCTCTCTCTCTCTCTCTCTCTCTCTCTCTCCACAAATCAGAAAAGGTCTAGGTCATTTTTTCGACAGTCTTCATTACCTTTCTATGCATTTTGAAATCACACACACGTACACACACATATATATGTGTGTATGTGTGTGGTGATTTTAAAATGCATATGTGAATGTTGTTGAATATTCCTGTCTAACATAAATATCTGACGTGTCTCCTTAATAACATCTTACCTGACTGAACAAGCGAAACCACGCAGTGCGCCGCGACTAACCAAAATATCATTAAGCCCAAGTCGGCCGTCCCTTTGAAGAGAAGTCTCATCGAGATGTCTGCCTGTTTATGGGGTTTGTCGAGAGCGTTTACCAACCTGTTTCAAAAAGAAGAATGACAAGGAAAGCTGTAAGGATTTTTTGTGGCGAATCATTCACTGTATTTTATGAACTACACGTAGTGGTTTTCCTGTGGTGCGTACGTTTTGTATTAGCCTAGTTCCCCCCACTTCCTGGTAAGTCCATTTTTTCGATAATGTTGAATAACCACTCGATTCCTCTAGTTATAGCCTACACTTTCTTTTCTTTTCGACGCATGTTTGTTTTCCTTCAAGCAATGTGAATATACAACCCGCTCCCCAAAACACACGTTTGAAAACTTGGTTCTCCGCTGAGAGCTCTCTGAGCCAGTCCTTGTACAGGGCAGAGCATTCCATAGAGAGCTTATCTCCGCCAAGCCACTCACCTCCTGTCGACTTCCGAGGCTTAAAATTAGCCAGTCAGCTGATCATTATTCTAAAACTATGACAAAAACATCTCATTGATTACAGTTTAATTAGCCATTTATAGAGCACTGAATTTTGCGAAACTTCTTGTATAACTTATATTGACTAAAATAGTTTCCATCCACCAGAAGTTCACCAAGTTTCTTCGAAATCCGTTCTCCCGTTCTCGAGTTATTTTATTAACAGAAACCCGCGCTGAAACCGACATAAACACACATACTCCGTCACTTCCTCCCCCCAAATCTCTGGAACTCTTTCATATCGCCTTTGTTTCCAGAATCTATCGATCTACAACTGGGGAGGTTTGTATGGCACCTTTTTGATTAAAATAAGGAGAAAGAATGAACGATAAGGACAAATTTAAATAGAGATACATACAAACACATTATATATATGTATATGTATTAGTATGTTCATATTTAAATTTATATATGTAATTATATAAATACAAATATAATATATATATATATATATATATATATATATCACACACATATACATAGATATCTATATACATAAATATATTTATATATAATGTGTCTATGACATCTTTCTTTTTTCGAGATAAGCAAATGAAAAGCCAAAACCATTAATCTCCTGCTCCTCTCGTGAAAACCGCCATTTGCAAAAACACCCCCAATGCCTTCGGTATTCCCCCACGAATCTAACGCCAAGGTAATCAGCGCCAGGGACTGCCAACCTGTCTGTTGACTTAATATGAAAGAGCAACTTATGCGTGAGTGTCACATGTGAGTGCCAGATGTAGGTGCCATGTTCTCGCTATACCAAAAATAGACTTAGTTTCGACCTCGAGTTGTCTAAGGTTTTTTTTTTTTTTTTTTTCGGTTGGGTTCACCGTTCATGCACTCGCCTTCTGTTGGCTGTGTGTGCATATGTATGTCTATGCTACTTTTGATAACACAGAATTGGACATTTATGAGTCTAATTGCATACTTGTACATCATGTCAGCGTGGGGAGTGTAAGCTATTTTCTAACGACATAAGTCGCACTTTATATATGCACTCTCTTTTTCCATGAAATCTAGGTAGATAAAAATATTTTCAGAGGTATCTAGGCCACCAAAGTTCTCGAAGGCTTCTCGCATAGAGATTATTTCTGCTTGTCCGACTGTGTTTGGGCAGTTTCATCGAGAAGTTGATTAAATATTTCCAAAAACCCAACTGGTTCATTTAATTCAGGGACACAGATCGTAGAATACTTGCAATTTTATCAAAATGGCTAAAGGTTTCAGTATGTTTCATTATCATTAATTATACATGAGTATAAAGGTTACGCTGAGATTCGACTAAGACGCGTAGCGTGACATTCAACACAATCGTAATTTTTGGGGGAAATCGGTAATGACGTTTCACTTTCATATAAAGAGAATATTGTCGTACTATGTGCACAGTTCACAGTTCAACACCTTCCTTATTTATAACCTTCGATATTATTTATAAACGAAAGTACGATATTCACCTTGCCAGTTTATAAACGAATTCACGATAGGCTTCTCTCAGATTACACAGGCTCTGAGCTTTCACCTGATAGGCTCCTCTGAACTTTCACCTGATAGCCTCCTCTGAGCTTTCACATAATAGCCTCCTCTGAGCTTTCACATGATAGCCTCCTCTGAACTTTCACCCGATAGGCTCCTCTGAGCTTTCACCTGATAGCCTCCTCTGAGCTTTCACCTGATAGGCTCCTCTGAACTTTCACCTGATAGGCTCCTCTGAGCTTTCACCTGATAGCCTCCTCTGAGCTTTCACCTGATTGGCTCCCCCGGAGGTCAGCTTCTCAGAGCACCGTTTAGGCCAAGGTTTAGAGATTCTCTAGACCTTGGCTTAGGCATAGAGCCGTGGACCCCAGTGAACGAAAGACTGCGAAATCGGGGCAGTGGGAGAAAACATGCCAGATAAAGATGACGTAGGAGAGGGAGGGAGGGAGGGATAAGGAAGTGGGTGATTGTGGTGGGAGTGAGATGATGGCGGGGCGGGGGAAGAGAAAGATTAAGGAGACTATTGCGAGCTTCTCGTTACTCACGAGCTCTGATTTCTTTTTCTTTCCCAGGCGAAGTGAGTGCTTCTCTCTCTCTCTCTTTCTCTCTCTCTCTCTCTCTCTCTCTCTCTCTCTCTCTCGTTGAAAAGTAAAACACGGAAATTTTTAATCAAAAGTAGGTTCTTAAAACGTATCAGTAATAATAATAATAATAATAATAATAATAATAATAATAATAATAATAATAATAATAATAATAATAATTTACGGAACATCCCATCTCTCATGATATTATTTATTTCATTCCTTTTCAAACTCTGTTTCCTTAAAACAAACTGACTTCAAAAGGAATCAACGGAATTTTAAATAATCTCTTGCGAAAACTGTAGATAAAAAAAAAGTAAATAAAAAAAGGACTTCACTGTATCAGTGCCGACTTATATACCAGTACAGAAGCCTCACAAGTGGCGTGCCAGTATTCTACCCGGCATTTAAAGTGTCATACGAATACCACTTTCTTTGATCAGAGCCAAGTCCAGTGGAAAGGGTAAATTCTACTCTTTTGTAGCCTAGGCCCAGAGAAGAAAGGGAAGGACTTTCAGCCTTTTGAAGGAAGAAAGTTTGTGAGTAAAATTGGAGGTTGGGGGGGCGCATTTCGAAGCTTGGTCCCCGAAAGGGAATAGTGCCGCCAGTGCGCATTTCGTGCGGTGCACTGTAGGCATTACTGAAGGTTCTTGGCAGCGTGCCTTCTGACTATAGGGCGGTCACTAGCTGCAATCTCTTTCGTTTCTTTTATTGTACCTCCTTTCATATTCTCTTTCTTCCTTCTTACCTTCCACCCTCTCCTAACAGTTGATTCATAGTGCAACTGCGAGGTTTTCCTCCTGTTACACCTTTCAAACCTTCTACTGTCAATTTCCGTTTCAGCGCTGAATTGACCTCATAGGTCCCAGTGCTTGGCATTTGACCTAAACTCTATATTCCATTCCATTCCACTAATCTTCAGAACCTTAAGTTATTTACCGTAAAAATTCTTAGCACTGTTCTTACTTTCCATTTGATGACTATTTGACGCAGTTTCTTGGGTCTACGGTTTCTGCTTTTTGTTCCTCACAGACTTTAAACGTGAACCGTTCTTAAAGACCGTCGTTATATGTAATGTTTTCTCTCACACACAAGCGGTCAGTCATGTAACCGTCGCGTTAATATCTTGGCTTTAGTTTGCACGCAACCTCGCTCTTGTCTTCCCTGTCTACAAATATTCTTTTAAAACGTTCACCTCTCAGATTCTCCAACGAGTAACTGTCTATGGACATTTTTCAATTTCCTGTAAAAGAAAACTATTGAGGTAGCTATTTGTCCGTCCGTCCGCGCTTTTCCTGTCCGCCCTCAGATCTAAAGACCTACTCAGGCTAGAGGGCTGCAAATTGGTATGTTGATCATCCACCCCCCAATCATCAAACATACCAAATTGCAGCCCTCTAGCCTCAGCAGTTTTTATTTTATTTAAGATTAAAGTTAGCCATGATAGTGCATCTGGCACAGCTCTATGTGCCAAAAACACAAGCCACCAGCAGGCCGTGGCTGAAGGTTTCATGGGCCTTGGCTGAGAGTTTCATGGACCTTGGCTGAGAGTTTCATACGGCATTATGCACTGTGCAGAAAACAAGACTGCGCCGAAGAAAATTCGGCGTCATTGTGTACGTGCTTTGGTTTGAATTTCATCACGTGCAAACCATTAGTCGATGAAATGAGGAGAAAAGGCGTATATGCGAAGGCGTCGTACTCTTGTAAGGTGGCTGTCAATTGTTTTGCTCGCGCTGCGCAAGTTGATTTGATTCATCCTTAATGAGGTGGCTCCTTAGTCAAATGAGCCTCCTGCGCAGCTGCTCAGTGAAGTCGGAGTACATTCGCATTGAAGCGATGTTGTTTGCAGAAGGGTAATTCTCGAAGTCAGTTATAATCTGCAGCGTACACTCACACTCACACACACACTCAACACACTCACTGGTTGGGTTTATGAGAATAAGCGTCACGTGTGTCAGGTCCTCACTGTGGTCCAGGGAACACTTTGAACTAGAACAGGGCTGAAGAAATTGTCGTAATATTGCAACACTAGTGCTAAATAAAAAAATATATTTTTTTTAAACACGCTTTTATTAAAATGCACTAAAAAGTAAAAAAATAGTTTTTGAGGCACACCAGGATTTTCTTACAGTTAATTATGCCTACAGGGATAAAAGCGTGGGCGCCAAACATGGAAGGAAATGCCACAAGAAATAAAAAATATATATTTCTTTTCTTTATTTTTGTAGACTTGATGAATATTTTTTTACATACTTTTTTAGTTTTGACAGAAATTGTAACCGATTTATTATTGTAGCTAACGAAATTGAACATGATATCCTGTCGAGCCAAAAAAGGTTTGAAAAATCTGTAGAGTTATTAACTTATTCTACCGAGTCAAAGAAGGTATGAAAAATCCGAGGAGTTTCATACAAATCCTGAGATACTGGGAGAGGTCATGTAGGGTCACTAGAGGTCACTGCTGACCTACTGATCATGTAAGGTTGTATTGTCACCGGGATTGAGTAAGCAAGCAAAATTTCAAGTCCATCGGACGAAGGGAACAGTTCGAAAATTGAGTTACAAAATTTGACCCAGACAGACGGACAGATGCAGAAATCAAGTTAAATAAAAGCATGTAATAAAAATAGCTCCTTTTCGTAAGTAAAAAAAAAAACTTTCAAAATTTTTTTCCCTCCCGGCAATACCATCTACTTACCTTTTCCGTATACAATTATAGGACCTGAGGCATGTTTCTTTTAATAGGTCATGTCTCAGGTTGCATCATCTATGGTCATTTGATCTTCATCTTTCGCGTTTGGTTTGGAAGCTCTGCTAATGGCCCTCAGCAAGAGGGTTTCATTTCTTTTGTTAGTTACAGTTTATGGTTTTCTTCAACAACTTCTTTTCGTATGTCTTAACTGTCTGAAGAGAAATGCGTCTAGTGTACTTATTCAACGCCATATTTTATAGTCTCGGTGTTATGCGCTCAGGTCTGACATTATTCTTTAGCCAGGTTTCTGACAGTAATAATTTTACCTAAGCTCTGACAGTATGTCTTTAGTTTCGTCCGTTTTCTTCCTTACTGAATGAATATTCAGAAGTCCACACCATAGCTAGTATGCAACCATTCATTACCTGTTGTTTCCTGTTCCTCTCCCTTCTTCATAACACTTCTTTCTAATACAGGGTGGTTCATGATAAACACACACTAACTCTTATGTGAGCCATGTTCTTTTATTCTTGTATCACATTTTGGACACAAGTTCCTTAGCACATTTATTGTGTTTATCCAACAGCTTTTCGGGCATTAACCCGGTATTTATCCACCTATGAGTCGCCTCAGAGGTGCTAGTACTAAACATGACGGAAGCTCAGTGGCACGCTGTTTAGTACTAGCCCCTCGGGGATTAAAGATATTATTTATTAATATATAAGAATATATAGAAATGGGTGTAACAATACTGATGGATACATACCGGGTTAATACCAGCTTCTCGTTTCGTAATGCAAAGTTCCTTTCTATCTGCGGCGAGGAATTGGTGGCATGGTGTCTCACGTGTTTTTTGGTCGTGAGTTTTGAAAGTCATTTACCTTATTCAACAAATCACTGAGCAGAGTATTCTTTCTTTTCATAAATACTGTGATTTGCTATTATGACTCCAGGATACAATTTACCATTTTGATCTACAGTCTTGATTCTACCAGTTGTTATCAGAATAAGAACGCCTTTTCTTGGTTCGTTAACTGAATTGGAGCGTCTCCAACCACTGGCAATGATTTTCAGCCATTCCGTGGCTTTAGCTACGGGGTCAGCTTATCTGATGACTCGTGTGTTTCTCACCTCCAATTCTACTTTGCTTAACCAACTCTCTTCATTTGGTCATGCACTCTTTAGTTGTTTGCTCATGGATGTTTCCCTTTAACTTGTTAGATCAGACATTACATCTTTCATAGCACTGATTTCACTAAGTCTTACCCTCATCGAAGTTTTCCGTTTGTTGATCTTTTCGAAGGTAAGACAACCGAAGCACATAGGCGTATTTTCTTTTTTAACTACATAATATTTTATTATACTGAATGCCATTTCCACACTTCTGTCTCCGTGTTGATGGTGTTCAGGTGGTAAAGATTTTATTGGGCCTAGTAAAGTGTCACTGTTGTGTTACAAATGCATAAGGAATCTCCAGTCCTCTATGGAACGATTGAGTGGTTACATCCATTGGTTCTTGGGTTCTGTGTACCTTTCAGTTCTATATTTTTTTAATTTCTACGCTTTCTATTTTTATTTCTAGTTTTCCTTAAACTTTTTATGCCTTTTCCCATCTAATATTTTGTCAACCTTATTTTAATTTCTGACCAGGAATTCGGCACTTTACTTTTAATTTTACCCAAGTTTTTATAAATTTCTTGTAAGATTTTTTTCTTTCATCTCGCCCATTTAACGGAAAATTTTATTTTTCATATTTGTTACAACATTAGAATTCATGGTAACCGATTCTCAGCTTCCCAAAAGCAGTAAAATGACGCCAGGCTTTCAGATGAGGATATAAAGTACCATTTGCATCGTACCATTTGCATCGTACCATTTGCATCGTTGTGGTAACTTTCTCTTTAGGACTGATAAGATTCACCCTCCACTGCGGAAAGAGTAACTGTTTTCTTTTTCACATAATCAGTGCTTGCCGCGTCCCTTAGGCCCTTAGCTGCACCCACTTTTTGTTTTCTGTAAAAAGAAAGCTATTGTGCCGGCTTTGTCTGTCCGTCCACCCTCAGATCTTAAAAACTACTGAGGCCAGAGGGCTGCAAATTGGCGTGTTGATCATCCACCCTCCAATCATCAAACGTACCAGATTGCAGCCCTCTAGCCTCAGTAGTTTTTATTTTATTTAAGGTTAAAGTTAGCCATAACCATGCATCTGGCAACGATATGGGACAGGCCACCACCAGGCCGTGGTTAAAGATCCATGGGCCGCGGCTCACACAGCATTATACCGAGACCACCGAAAGGTAGATCTATTTTCGGCGGCCTTGATTATACGCCGTACAGAAAACTCGACTGCGCCGGAGAAAACTCGGCGCATTTTTTACTTTTTATCATTTTACTCTATCTCCTTTCTTGCTTCAATCTTTTTGCCCGACCTCTCAAGCAATTACTTTAGTGCAGTTGTGGGGATTTCCCACAGTCCCACCTTTAAATCCTCATATTTCTTCTCCTTTATTTTCTTTATTTCTATATCTTGATGTTCATCTACTTCAACAACCTCTTTTTATTGTCTTAAAGGCTAAATGCCCGAAAGTGCCCCGGTGCTTGGTTTGACAGCCTAAATTTCATGAAATCAAAGCAAATCAAATCTTCACTAATACCATATTCATTTTTTATCACTGACCTCCGGTTGCATAATTCCTCAATAATAATGATAATATTAATAATTTAAGACTGAATTTCCTCTGCAGTTAAAAGTACGTTTTGGTAAGTTTATTGCCTATGTAGGGTACAACACCCCACGAAATAAAACCAAGTTATATATTTGTGGTGTGTACTACATTTACTAAAAAGTTTGCGACAGATCATTGCAATAAAAAATATTCTCCGTAGGGGGTAAGTGCCGTCAGTGCACCTCATGTGGTGAACTGTAGGCATTACTTAAGGTTCTTTGCAGCGTGCATTCAGCCCCAAGCTGCAACCCCTTTCATTCCTTTCATTGTACCTCCGTTTATATTCTCTTTCTTCCAGCTTACTTTCCACCCTCTCCTAACAGTTGATTCATTGTGCAACTGCTAGGTTTTTCTTCCGTCGCACCTTTCAAACCTTATTACTGTCAAGTTCAGTTTCAGCGTTGAATGACTTCACTGGTCCCAGTGCTTGGCCTTTGGCCTAAAATTTTATATTCTATTCTACTCCAAAAAATATTCAGAAGCATCGACCGTCACGTCAGGAGAGGGATACCGACACTATGTATCTTACATTTGCAAATATATTCACATAGTTTTCTTAATTTAGAATGTCCGTTGAAACGAAAAATAGAACATTATATTTTGGGCAATCTCAGTTTCCCTCGTCACTCGACAGGTGAGTTAGGTTCAAAAACATTGCAAAGAATGTCCATAATCCTCAAGATGTGTTGTAAGATCACCCCAACTACCAAATCCGGATTCCATGGCCTTATATCATACTGAAGCTTATGTGCGCTCTCTTCATTTGGGCATCCTCGAAAAACTCCTTAAAAAAATGCGTTGCATCTAGTTTGCACTTCAGCTACGTTTGGAAGTTCGTCCATTGGCAGCCAGTCTCTGGATTTAGGGTTTCTTGGCAACAAAACGATATCCCACTCGGGGATGGCGTCAAGAAAACAGAATGAAACAGAGAAAACCATCCCCTTCACCACTAGCTATCCCATCAGCATCGGTATGGCTGTCACGGATGTTTGTCATAAAAAAAAAAGCCCAAAATTGCGGATATTCATATTGTACCTTGCTGACACAGCGACGAATCTTCCGTGGATTTCACTGGAGAGGACTTTCAAGTAGAGTTTAACACAGACGGTCGGTATGAACATTTCTGTTCAGATATTTTCACAAATATCATATCATCTGCATTTTCTCTGTGTATCTGGGGACTCCAAGAGTATGTAGCTAGGAGTATCTTGAAGACAAGTTTACTAAGATTGTGTTGGAAGTTTGTCATACGTACAAGCTGAGAAAAAGTATTCGATATAACATACTATGTCTTCATTTTATTTTGGCCAAGCATCTAATGGCAAACATAAAACCAAACACTGAATATGCAGTCTCAAAAAGTCCAATAAAACACCTCGGTAATTCATTAGCTTAATTCGGGCCATAGTCAACGCACTAATTCAGGTTAATGACTTTACACATGTAAATATTTTGGAACTGCGTTGGCTACCTATACAAAATGGCAAAATTTGCCCTTCAAGCTTCCATTGCCCATGTACAATCTTTTCTCATAGCCGATTTATCTAAGGTCTTAAAAAAAACTGACCTGATGGGAAACGCATGTCTGGTACATGGTCGATGTTTCTGTTTCTTATTTATTTCGGCCTGCTCTTGGAAGGAGAGCTCGTGTGTGTTGATGACTTACTAAAATTTAACAATAGTAAATATCTTTCATTGCAAGTTTGACGATGTCGATAAGGCGAAAGTACGAAATCCAATAATTATTCTTTCGGGACCGTATGTACCTTTTACGCACCCATATATATATATATATATATATATATATATATATATATATATATATATATATATATATATATATATATATATATATATATATATATATATATATATATATATATATATATATATATGTGTGTGTGTGTGTGTGTGTGTGTGTGTGTGTGTGTGTGAGTCCAGGTCGTCATATGATGGGATAACAATTACGCAATTCTCTACTTCCTTATCATTATGTCCACAAGTTGCTACTATCGTAACACGTAGTAAGAGCCCAAGAACTCACTATCATCTGTTTGTTATTTATTATCTACGCATGGCAAAGTAGTCCCATGTGTGTCCTGGTAGGTGATATAAGGCACTCTACCATTTTTTTTTGGATACGGCTGATAATAAAGCCATATATTCTATTTAGGTGATGTGAAAATAACTAAACTCTGTTACATCTTATTTACTAAACCAGAGGGCTTGTGTCATATCTCTCTGAATCTTGTAAATAGCCTTCCAGTGGGAAAGTGTTTCTTGAGTATAACAGTCCAATTAAAATTCGTTATATACCAAAGCCGGCGAGAAACTGGAAACCTCTGAGAGTCCTAATGGAGATTAGCAAATAATTCGATAAGTCTTTTCTTATTAATTGAGTGAATTTGTTCATTTCCTCCTCAAAAACTCTGAGTATTTGACCGTTGTTCGATAAACTAACTGATAATTATTAATCATTTCATCACCTAGCAACGTAAAATGAGATGTCATATTAATGATTACAGACCAAATTATTTTGATAATTATCTGGAGAAAATGAACGAAATATAATGAATTATGATGAAACGTAAGATTCTCCGCGGAGGAATACATGCAAGGTGCGGGCGGGATGACAGGTTGTTCCACCACGCACAATAGCCATATGTTAAGATTTAGTAATGTTTTCATTTTTTGACGGGTGAAAATAAGATGCATGCAGCATAATAGCGGCTGCAAACTAAGAATAAAAAAATTAGCGTTAACTAATTTCTTATCTACATGACAATGGGAATTCTGCGCAGTTTTCTCAGTCAGTAGATGTTTGTTTTTTTCGTTAATCACTTATTTGAAACAGTGTAGCCAAAGATAAATATAAGAGTTCGTTGAAGACTTATAATTTTATTTTAATTTTTCCATTGGCGGTGTTTATATGTTGAATAGTGTTATTAACTCTTCTGTGGTTAAATAATTAAACGGAATCAAAAGGACAGCTCGTGTGGTAAACGTCCAATGACCAGTAATTGTTGAACATCCAGGGAAAGGTCATGTTAATTTATTTAGATTAAGTCAGCCATATGGTAGCCCGTAATAAAAGGTCACTCCTGTGATTTTCTTTACAACATATAGTTTAATGGAAAAGTACTGATGTACAATTTTTAATTCTCTCTAATTAGTGAATCACAGCAGAGTTATCATTATTCAATATATAAACATTGCTCGTGCAAAACTGGAGATGTAGTAAATGAATTGTCTGATCATGAACGCATATGAATGATGAATGGGTTATTTTCATTCATATGTAATGCCAAATCAGAAGAAACAAATGTCGTCGTTTGCTACAAATTCTCAGTTAAGTTCCTAAACAATTATGTCACACGGGTATGTATCATGCATCTTTATTGCTCTCTATGATGTTATAGTACCTAGTTGCACAATCTTAACAAGAGACATCTTTTCACTCGACAGCAAACTTTATCTTTGTTAAATTTAGCCGTAAAGGACGGTAGATCAGTAGACTGCCAATTGGTATAAATGTTAGAATTAAAATACTGTAAAAATCACTTGAATTGGGATAATAATTTATGTATTATGCATAAAACTGTTGGCAAACTATCACTGGGCACACACACATTTCCCCGACACTTTGAGACTTCGCGACCGACATCAAGGTGTTGCAAACAGATCTAAAAGTACGAAGTGAGAAACACTACACGAAGCGGCGGTTCTGGGCGTGCGCGGTGGCACAGAGACACTATTGTGGTTAGTGGGTGCGGGAGGCGGTCCGGGTGCTGACGCTGTGTGACGGAGCTCTGACGTGGACTGACGTAGACGTCTCATCTTCCAGTAAGAGTGAGAGTTGAGCCTGGCGGAGCGACGACGTAACACCAGGTACGTCCCCGACCCCCCCCTCTTGCCCCCTTGAGACCCCCGTCCTCACCATCATCATCATCAACAAGTTCCCCGCCGACATGTCATCGTAGGCCTATAATAGCAGGAAGTGATATGTCGGCCGTAGATGGTAATGGCCGCCATGCTGGTGTTAGCTGAGAGAGATATGTTGGAGGAGAGACCCCTAATGATGCTTCCCCCTCTGAACCCTCAGCCGCCCCGCTGCTGCTGCTGCTGCTTTTGCTGCTTTTGTAGGATGTGATGATGAGCCCGACGGAGGAACTACGTCTCCCTTTGGCCTCGGCGTCATCCCCTACAATATGACGGGTCCCCCTCCGTTCGGTTCGGGTCAATAAAGGCGACGTCGCAATTCCAGCGGGAATTTCCCTCCACGGAGGACGTGACTCGTGTCCACTCGCTGGGGGAATGTTTTGTGTTTGGCCTTTGGCATTTCCTCCGGGACGATCGCGCTCACGGCACTGCTGGAGAGGCACAGAGCCAAGGGCTTAGGATAGGCCTCCTCGGCGCAGATGTGGTCTCGTTTGTAAACAATGGGGGAGGTTTCTCGGGTTCGAAGTTGAACCTCTGCGGCGGCGGAGGAGGAGGAGGAGGAAGAAGGAGGCCGACGACGTCGGCAGCCCGAGTATGGTAGGCGCAGGAGACCTTCGGAAGAATCTTTGACCTTTTCTCTGTTGTAGTCACGAAGTATTTTCTTGGCGTTCAGTTTGGTTCTGGGATTAAATACCGCGAGTAGGCTGAGCCTATACACTATACTAATTCTGCTAGGTTAGGCTGACGTGTAAATAAGCAGCCGTGTCGTCGTGTAAATAAGCAGCCGTGTCGTCGTGTAAATAAGCGGCCGTGTCGTCGTGACACTTACGCGTTGTTACCGTTTATTCTGCTGTTGAAATAATTTTGCTGAAAACTTTTGATGTGGCTGAATAATTTAATAATTTCAAAGTCACTTGCATCTAAGCTATCGCAGAGGGTCACCCTCCCTCCCTCCCCCCACCCTCTGGGAACCCTGGATTTGTTGGGTGGGTTGAATGATATAAAATGATTAAATAAACTATAACCTAATCTCATTTAGGATGCTGAATCCTTTACTGATCTTGGTGTGTTGTCCCAGACACCCCCCCTTCCCTCCATCTGACCAAACGGTAATGCTTCGTGCTGAGGTTTTCTGCTTTTTTTGTTTAAAATCGCATAAATTATAGGTCGGTCCCAATTTCATCATTATCAGAGGAGGCAACTACAAACTATTAAATTACTCATTTTGTTCATTATCAGAGTAGGCAACTACAAACTATTAAATTGCTCATTTTGTTCATTATCAGAGTAGGCAACTACAAACTTAAATTGCTCATTTTGTTCATTATCAGAGTAGGCAACTACAAACTATTAAATTGCTCATTTTGTGACATGGGGTATTCTCTGTTGGTTCGTAGAGTGCGAGACGAAGCAAAGAAGAACAGCGTCAAAATGTAATGGTGCAAGTTGCACCAATCTGCGCAGATACGAAGACCAGTTAGTATGGATGAGAGTTCGAGCAGTCGCTGAATATTGTCAAAATGTACACGGAGTAAAATTGTAAAACACCAACCAATTATATGTCTCGTTGGTAATGCAGGTATCACAGGGTTCCCGACTGGTGACTTTAGAGACGGAAAACTTTGAACTATGTATAAGGCCTCTTCAAAAAAAATCCTTATGTGTGATTGCTCCTATAAGACTCCATTGGCTTTGGAATACTCTAGGAATTGCTGTGATTGAAACCACTGTGTGAACTTGGCCGTAAGCTCCACAGGAAAACGGAAGATAAAGCCCGTTCCTTTGCCGTACGTAATGATGGGAATAAAATTTGTGAATGCTGTACTATTATTACTTGTGTAACCTTTGACCCAATAACATAAATTCACTTTAACCTAGGGTAGGCTAGTTATTTAGCATAGTGCCAACTTCAGAAAAGCTGCAGCATTGTAATCTAACCTAGGCTATGTAAAAAAAAAAGGTTATTGTTTGGTTATATCCAATGGTATTGTAGTGATCAGGATCTTCTAAGGTAACTGATGCATATAGTCTTATTTACGTATAGGGTTCCCTAGATTATTAGGCTTAGGCTATATTAGTGTGTGCCTATCAGTTCCTCTTTACAAACATGTAAGGCTACTGTAAGGTTAACTTAATCTGACACCCTGTGATTAAAGTTGGGCTAAGTAGGGAAATACATTGTAGGATGAGCTTGGAAGATTTTGAGGTTGACTGAACGGGCTAGTATACTTGTTGAGGGTGCTTTTTATGCTTAAATATAATGCATCACCTAATTTAAATTTTTTATTACTCTAGGATCATAAACTCAGTTGGTACAATCTTGTTTCTGTGCATACATAGTACTGAAGAGGTTAGACAGATAAGATTTAATCAGGACAAATATTTTGTTATTAAGAGATGAGGTGCACTGTACATTTTGGTCGCTTAGGTTACCCATCGCTAAGGCTGCTGCTTACTCAGACTTAAGTTCTTTGTTAGAATTGAAGTAGAATTATTCTAATGTCACAGTCTGTGGACATCAGCAAGGGAGGATTGTGAGTCACTCCTGTATACGAACCTCAGGAATCTGTGGAATGTTGATTTTCCTTTGGAAGGAACATTATTCTTGCTTTAGGACCTCGACTTATGGCGGGGGATCAGTTCCAGCGCTGCACTGTAAGTTGATTTCTGCCGTAAGTTGGTGTTTTGCCTTTAACGGCGACATACCTTGATGTTTGGTGCTGTAACTTGATGTTACATCAAGTTACGGTGCCGTAATTGCCGTTACCTTAATGCCTGTTCTTGCCGTTAGAACCGTCACTGGCACATGCGGTTCTGTAACTTGACGTAACATCGAGTGACGGCGCAGTAAAATGCTGTTAACAGTGTTGAAAAAGTGCTGTAAGATCAAATCCGCTGTAAGTCAGTGACACACTACCTGGCATGAACTTCAACCATGAATTCTGTTACACTTTAAAAGGGGCTAAATAAGACAGTAGATGGGAATCGGAAACATAGTTTTTCCTCCTTTAGTTTACTGCTCTATTCTTCTGGGCAATTGAAGGGCATCCATTCTGATGTAGAGTTTTGTGGCTGATGTCATTCAGTGGATATTCTCTCAATATTTCCTCTATTCCACCCTTATTCAGTAGGGATTGTTCATTTTATGGAAATCCTTTCAGGAAGTGAATTAGGTGCTATGTGTGCCATTACAAGATATGGACCATTGCTGAATGTGCAACATTCTGGCTTTACCTAATGCTACTTGTTCTTGGTAGTAAGTAAACCTTTCACATGTGTCCAACATAACCTACACTTGTCTGATCAGAGGTAGATGGTGCCATTGCCTGGTTTATCAGTTTGCTCTTGTAATTGCCCAGTACTGTTCCAACCATGTATTGGGCATGGACCCTGATTTCTAAGCCTGGACTCTTGTATACTTCAGCAAACTGTTGATCATACCTTTAGTATTTTGCACAGGGAAGTTTCTCATATTTCCCTGAGGGATTCCATAATGAAATTATCCTCCGGGGATATGGGTCATGCTGTTAGAATCTGAGGTTTCCAGTTCTGTATTTGGACATTAGATAGCAGGATGTGTTTGTCTCAGAAACCTTACCAATCTAAAAATGCATATCTCAAGTCTCTCTCTCTCTCTCTCTCTCTCTCTCTCTCTCTCTCTCTCTCTCTCTCTCTCTCTCTCTCTCTCTCTCTCTCTCTCTCTCTCTCTCAGAATGATAGAGTGGATTGGGGAGAAGTTCTCCAACAACAGAGGTCGCTTTTTGTTCGTTAGGATTTGTTCCTCATTTCAAGGAAAATTCTTAGCCTTTGATTTGTCTTCTCTTCTTTACTGATTTTGCTCTTAACAAGTGTAGGCCAGACATTTATTTGGTTTTGACCTGTAGGAGAACTTTTGGTATATAGTCCAGCATTGTTTTTTCTTCCTTAAGGACTCCATCATGACAACTCTTGTTGGAAGGGAATCTTCCCTCAAGATCCTTCAGAGATAGGTACTCCTGTGTTGTTACCTATTGCCATCCTTTAGACTTCTTCATCCCCAACACTTATGGGGGTAAGTCCCACATTCATCCCCCCCAATGAATGATCTAGGCAGCTTTCTTCATGCAGTTATGGGTGGTGGGTTTCCATGTTTGGAAAGAAGCATAAGCTTTCCCATTTTCCACAGGGGAGCCCAGAATATTTTCAGTACTGCTTTCCACAGTGAAGGCGTCTGTATGACAGATCTTTCTTTCCAGAGGTCTTTCTTTATGAGTTGGTGCAACTTGACATACTTCCTCCATGGTCTTCAGAATAATTTTCTTCCACTCATCCTTTAGAAGGATGAGAGATCACACCTTACTATCTCTGGATTTGGATGTGATTTACTGTATTAAAGAAGCTGTGTACATTATCATGTATGTGTTTAATTACAACAAGAAAAGCTACTGCCCTTGCATCTGGAAGGAACATGAAAGTTGACGTATCCTGCTAGTGATTATAACACTGACAATCATGTTCCATGAGACAGTATCTCGTACATAAAGAGTGAATTCTACATAGAAGATGAATGCTTCTATTGTTGTAGGAAAAAGACAATTTTTTAAAGCCAGTTTTATAATTCAGATATCAAAAAGCATAACTTAGAAGTCTTATTACAATTTCTCATCTAGCCATCCCAGCATTGTCCCTGTAACCAGAGGAAATATTATGGGTCTGCAGACAAGTGAGTGGGCGTATGCTTCCCTCCACACATCATCTTGCCACCACTTTACTACTTTGTTAGCAATTTTTAACAATTGACCAAGTTCTCACTTAAGTTACTTATATGTATATAACACTTTTTTTCTCTCTTTGTGTTCATACTGAGTGTTGAAGCAGTGTAGCTTTTATAATTGGTATTTTTGAGAGACATTCATATGGATTAGGTTATAATTTTTATTTTAGTTCGTTTATGTACAGACTCGCATCACATACACCAAGTTCAGGTGAAGGTAGGGGAGCTTTGTCCCAAAAGGTGATGAATGAAAAAATGAATGAGTGGTAGTTTCTTAATACATTGAATTCAGTTTGAAAGAATTTAGAAATTACGTTGTGCATGATTTTTGTGGATGTATATGAAATATCTTATAGAAACGTACACTTCAACAATGATGATATTGTGATAGTTTAGTGCTTTTTACTTATAGGTATTTGTATGCAATAAATGGTTACCAGGCAGGTTCGATGTTTAATGGACCTATATAACATGAAATGTGAAGCGAAGCAAGAATTTATGATAGATTAAAATTCATCGAACATAGAAATTCATCGAACATAGAAAACATTTCTTAGGCATTTAATACTTGACTGCTGTTATTGATCATTTAATTTGCTGATGCAGATCTAACTTATATTTCTGGGCATAATGAATCACTAACTATGATTTGACACCAAAGTTATCCAAGGTTAGGATAGAATCAGTGTATTAGCACAGTATTCAAAGCTCGTACTCTCATATCAGATATATAGCATTCTTTTCATCATAGTTCTTTGTGGCCCGTTGCCACCAAGTCTGGTCGAGAAAACTGATTTAGGAACACAAGCAAGTCACTTCCTGAGTAAAGGGATTTTGAGGGTTGATTCATCCTGCTTTAAGGATTAAATAGCTTTGCAGTTATGTTTTTTGTGATTATGATAGATATTTGTATTCAGAAAAGTTTTGACTTAACAAATTCTTATAAAATTTCTTATAAAATCGGTACCTTGCACCCAAGTGATGGTGTTTTTGAGAAGGAAGAGTTTAGTGCACAGTACAAAAAGCGCATTTTGAATTTTCTCTGATTATTATAAATTAAATAAAAAAAGTTGAAAAAATTATTAAAATACAAAAAACTAATGTAAGTCCCACTGTATGTGCCTATTTTTATTACACAGTGTTCGCCCCACTCATCTTTGGGAAGTTTCCAATCCCCTTGACGATCCTCAAAACTGGATGTAATATCGAACAGTACTGTACATATATGGCAATACTTGCTTGTACTGCTTTTTCTTATCAATGTTGCTCCCTTAAGATTACTTTCCTCTGTGGGAAGAATACACAGCTTCAAACACTCAAAATTTTGCATTAGTGACTACTGTTCCAATGGTGCAAACATCAAGTGCTAAACAAAACTATTGCTCCAGCAACCGCTGCTCAGCCATATTAGTGAGGCCTTTGATGTAACCATGCTGATTGGCTTCATTCAACTGTTCTGTGATGGTGGGTTAAACGATGTCCAGGTGTTGATGCTGTACACTGCAGTCATTATTACAAATGTAATATTGACTGCAGTGTACAAACAAAGTTTGTTTAAAGAACTGTACATATAAAGTGAAACATTTGTGCAGACTCAACAAGATTGGATGCTATAAGTTCATATACACATACGTACATAAGCAAAATTACAATAGACCGAAAGTTTCTCATATGCTTACATGCATCCTATTGTGTTTACTGATCAAGCATTATAGTAAAATACAGTCAGTATACAACAAAGTGGATGATTGTTACACATAACATATTACAGTTGTATCAAGTGTAACAACTAACTGCCTTGTTAGAAGTACTGTGCCCTGATTGTATTTTACAGTACTGTTTGATCAGTAAACACTATAGGATGCATTTAAACACATCTGAGAAACTTTCAGTCTGTTGTGACTTTGCTTTATGTATGTTTGTATGATCTTAGTATCCACTTTTGTCAAATCTGATGAATATTGCGCTCTATAGGTACAGGTAGGTCCTTGAAGAGACTTTATTGCACGGAGAGATCATTAGTTACAGTACACTTACATATTGTGAAGATAGATTGGCTGTATTTTTGCAAATACTTAGCATATGTTTGTTTTGATAGCTGTGTTTTACACTACATCACCTATGGACTTCTGTATTATTCAGCTACATTATTATCGGAAGCAGATGGGGTCGATTGGGCTTTATCAAAAGATTTTTGAAAATGTGATAGGATGTTTTCTTTCACTTTTCGTCACATACAACATAGGTTTTAATCTGTTTATGATCGTATGGGAAGTTTTATGCTGTGTTCCTGAGAAGGAATTTTTTTAGCTTTTCAATTCCTTCGCACTTGGACTTTGTAGGTGAGGATCAAGACCTGATCCTTTTAGAGGTTTAAGGTACTATCAGTACAATACTGGACATCTTACGCCTTATTGTTGAAGACTCATCGTCTATACCAGCAGTCCCAGCAAGGAGGTATCCAAGAACTTGTTTCATTCAGTTTTCATGAGGTCATCAAGTAAGCATACTAAGTTATTGGGTGATGGGGACTGCTCTTTAGCTCAGACAAGACCCCTTGAAGTTGGGGGCAATGACTAGTTGCCAGTATCCAAGCATAGCTACTCAGGGTCACAGGTACCGAAGTCAGTTGTCTGACTACCCTTAACTCTGGGACATCTCTCACAAGTTCTTGGACACCTTTTCTTTAAAAACCTGTGATGGATACTTAGCAGGTTGAGTAGTGATTTAAGCTCCACCTGATAGAGAAGCACCTCACAGAAGGTAGGATGAATGAACGTTGACCAGCTTGCTCTCTCTCTCTCTCGCTCTTGTTCAGGTTATGTACACTCTGGTCTGGCCAGATACAGATGAGCTACACCAGCTTACTCTAGTTGTTGATGGTATGTATCCCTGTGGAGCCCTCCTGGATTTATAGTCTGTTGACTATCCATAAGGGTTTTCAGCTGGTGATTTAGAGAAAAGAAAGTAGGTCAAATTGTGGTAATATTGTTACTTTCTGTGCTGGTATTCCAGTTCTTCTTTTCCTAGAGCAAGGCTGTAAGAAAGCTAAAGTCAGCCGCTACATTGCATATATTGGTCTTTACAAGAGGTTGTAGAAGTCACCCCTCCCTTGTCCTTGAACATGACCAGTATGCTTCCATTTCTTGGCAGGAAAAACATCGCTTCTCAAGTTTTAGTGAAAGAACACTTCACAGATTGAAAATATTTTAATTTTTTTATCTGTAGACAAAGCTGAAGTTGTATAGAATCACTTTTTACAACCTCTTACTTGTCCCTCTTGCCAAAGAGAAAATTGAATGCCAACAGTCAGGTGAATGGATGGTAAAAACACATACAGACAGCTCCATATGCTTTTGCCTCCAGTTAATTACCCTGGTACCAAACTTCAATGACTGGGCCACCTTTTCCTGAGGGTATATCTAGTAAAAGATTTCAAGCTTGTATTTGTAGGAAATGTTAACAGTAGGGTGAGTGGATGATCCCACCCCCTCCCCACTCACCTGCTGGTAATTAATTATCCTAGTACCTTGCTTCAACAAACATAATGGCCTTCTCTGAAGGTATATCTATAAGAGACTTCAGGTTTGGGTCTCTAGAAAATATTATCTTGGAAATGTGCAAATTATCTTCAATTTGTAGTGATTTTTAACTTCTATGCATAATGTTAAACCAATTATTTTCAAAAATTATGCCCAAAAGTTAACAAAATAAGCAGTTTACGATAACTCACTCTCTCTCTCTCTCTCTCTCTCTCTCTCTCTCTCTCTCTCTCTCTCTCTCTCTCTCTCTCTCTCTCTCTCTCTCTCTCTCTCTCATATGAATGTCTTACTGTTGCACTGTCATCAGAATCCTTCTTTGTTCATTGTATGATAAAATTTGATGATGAAATTCAGAAGTGACAACTTAGCCATTGTGATACACAGGGTTATACTTAATGCCACTTTGGGATGGACTTCTCATTGAAGAACCTTTGGGTAATATGAGGAGCAAATAAAGTTATTGGGCATCATTTATCAAAAGCTTTTTGATAATGTCATAAGGTATTTTTTCATCTTATGTTCATCATTTGTTGTAGCAGGGGTTGTAAGCTTTTGATGATTATTTCGGAGGGGTTTATGCTGTGTTCCATCCGATGTGTACAGGTATTTCAAAATTTTATCCTTGTGGTTCTTTGAAGTCTTAGGTATTTTTTTAAATTCCTTTGCTTGTTGATGATTTGATTTGTACATTGCCAGCTTTGTTGTTCTGAAGCATTTGCTTATCTATTTCATCAATCCCCAAAGACCCTTTACAGAGTCATAGCATTTTTAGACTTCCACTTTGCGTCTATAGTTTCTTGTTTTTATAAATGTTATTACATGTGCAGTAGTGAATGATTTCCACCAGTTCATAATATCAAGATTCTGGTCAGCATCAGTGATTGTTGGAATGCAGTCAAACACTTGGTGGTTTGACTGACTGAGGCACATTGAAATATATCCTACAGTGATGAGGCCATGTTTGAAAGTGCAAATACCACCTCAACATTTTCATCTTCATATTGGAAAGAACTTTAAATTCCAAAACTTTTTTCATCAAGTGAAGTGTAGTGTTTTGTAGCTTTGGATATGAAACATTGATTGAACCATTCCAAAAATAGAATAGTTGTAACCCACATTTCCTTATTGTTTTGCCAGAATATGGGAGAAGGATTTTTTGTGTTTGAGAGTTAGAATGTTTCTTGGTGATCTGGTTAAACTGTTAATCAATGGTATATTGGTATTACATTTTTTGCTGGGTAAATACAGTATTGATGTCTGGCTTGATAATATTGTTGGCAGGGTTACCGTGATACCAGTGTTATTCTGTTTCATATGCCTTGTATCTTTTTGCCACTTTTTCCTCCTTTTAACTTTACCAGTTTGTTCGATTTGATCTATTCCAGAATAAATTCAGATTCATCACAGTTAACCCTGTAGGGGTAATGCTGTTGGTGTCCTTCATGTGGTGCACTGGAGGCATTGGTAAAGGGTGGTAGGTGTCCCTTAAACCCCTAGCTGCACCGAATTTATAGCATTTTACTTCTTATTCTTTCCAGCATCCTTTCCTCTGTCAGGCTATTTAACCTCTTCAACTATTACTTCTTAGTGCAAGTGTGAGGTTTTTCTCTGTTTCTCCTGTAGGTCATTATACTTGAACTCAGTCATTCTCTAGATTCTTTCTTGCTGTCCAAGTTGCTGCAGTTTCTTCCGTTCTCAACCTAAAGTGGCTTGAAAGAGTCTCAGCTTTTGGCTCTATAGCGTGAATTTAATTATTCATTTATTCATCTTCATCTTTGCTCAAAGAATATGTGGCAGTGGTTTGTCCATCTGTCTACGCAGCTTCTCCAGCAATTTTCATGTGAAGCCCACAAAAATTTTATAATTTCCACGTTGTAAATGGCTTGCCTCTCATGTTCTGGGGATCTAACATTTTCATATATACTCAGTGCTTTCTGATGTAACGTTACAATCCACTGGAGCATGTTGTCTGGTCGTGCCATTTAGCCACAAATTTGATTTTATTGCCATCTACATACTGCACTCATCACTCACAATGTGTGTAAGCAACTGGAAAAACAAGCATTTTTTTTTCTTTTAACACATCATGAGCAGAATATTAACTCTTTTTGTACAGCTGGGTAATTTTGGAGAGTGTCTCTCTTTCTCTTGTCGTTTTTTCCTCATTAAATTAAATCTAGAGCACTTATCTCCTTCCTTAAAGGATTCTTTCTACCTTGATCGAATTCCCAGCATCTTTAATATAATTTTTATGGGCCATAATAATAAAAAAAATTATGCCTTACAGTGATTTAATGCAGTTATAGTGATACTGATAGCTTGCTAACAGGATTTTTTACATTTTGAATGTCACAGTGCAAGTGATTGTTTGAATTGAACAGGTTACTAGGAAAGCTGTGGACAGCGATGATTCATGTTGTTAATTGGGCAGGCAGGTGTGAGCGAGATTTTTTAGATATATTTAAGAATTTTTTTATATATGATTTCCTTTATCTACATAAGGTAATTGAAACTGCATGTAATGAACTCATAGATAATAGGGAAGGCTGTAAAGTACTACTCTATGGTAGACAATACTGACTGAAGCTTCTCGTGTGCATAGAGACAGCAGTCAGCCCCAGGAGGTCTGTTTATAAGAAAGACAGGCAGCTGAACAATAGCCTTATACTGTACCAACCCTGCACAGAAGGGAGACCTTCTCTGTTGCTTGTTGACATATGCCACCACAGTTTTGTTACTCCTCAAAACTTTGAAGTGGACCCTCAAATGATCTTGAAATGTTCACAATGCTTTAAGCTCTAATCACATTTCCAGAACACTGATGTACAGATGAAGGTAGTGTTTTGTCCACACTCTTGAATAGAATGAGCCCTCAGACTGTGCCAACCCTCCTGTGACGCGTCCAAAAAATAGAAACATCTCAGAGCTGTGGGAATTGGGGAAACTCCCAAGAGGAGATTCCTGTTGTTCAGCCATGAAGCCAGATTGCCAGTCACTTCTTGGCTGAGGGTCACATTGAGTGTCGAAAGATTGCCAGTGGGTGACCAGTGACACTTAGAATATCACTGAAGCAGCCACAGGTTGAATTGCCATTAAGGACGAGCATTCTTAGGAACAGCAAATAACCAAGAACCGAGATCGCTGTTCCCATTGGGGCAGGAACTGCTCTGGCACTGCTCTGAAGTTGCTCACCTGCAGAAAGACTGTCTAAGCTACCATTTAGATCCACATGCCCAGACTCTTCATCTGCTGCTTTGGCAGATCTAATTTCCCTATCATTATCACGAGATCTTGACAAAGTGAAAGAAGACTGGCCCATCCCTGGCACAATGCATGTTTGTGGACTCTGGGATCAACCAGTCACAGAGATAGTGCAGAAGTTGTATCCAGTGCACATACCTTTGGAGCAGTAACATACTTGAAGCACAAGGCTTAGAATTGGTAAGACTCCTGTTGCAGACAGGAAACCTGGAAACCTGAAGGATAGGCATTTGTAAATACACATTGAGTTTCACAGGAAGCTTGAAATTGCCCTCCCTATTGGAAGCTGTATGCACCATAGAATTTCCATCCTGGACAAAGTCTACAGGACAAACTCGTTTGGAGCGAGATCCATGACAAGGCAGAGACTTATGAGGGTTTCACCCACAGCCACTGACAAGTTGCTCAGTGGTGTGATGTGCAATCCCCAATTTACGGACCTAACTTCCCTCCTTCCCCTTAGCTTCCTTTTGGAAAAGCTTTGAAGAATTCCTTGCCCTTCTTGGCAAAATGAGATTGCTAAGATCTTGATTGGGATTTGAAGGAATAGCCATTTCCTCATCCTGACATCGCAAGAGTAGCCAACCCTGAAGACTTTGCTGAAATCTCTTTCAAAGATTCCAAAGGGCCGTTGAAGGATATTGTATGCTGGATGAAGGAGACCCAAGTCTTAATTCACCTGTTGTCCACTGGTGCCTTGGCTTTTTGTGTAGAGAAGAACATAAAGGTTTTTGACATCAAACTTTCCCAAAGGGAGAGAACATTGTCAGTCAAAACTTGTCTTGACAAGAACTTAACAGCCTCTTCACCTTTTTTTCTGTTTAACCTCAGGTACAACCACAATAGGGCTTGGAAGGAATCAAGGTTAACCTATTCCACGGTTCCTTTGGAGGTGGAGAAGGCAATTTCTTCAACTCTAAATGTTTGGAATGTATTGTGATGCTTAAGCTCTGAATTCTCACCAGGAGCCATGTGAGGGGGACTGAACAGATTTGTCACAGTCAGGACTATTTTTCTATTTGGGAAAGCAAATAGTGAAACTTTGTGATGTCTCACGGAAAGTCCAGTACAGTATATAGAAGGTTGCAGATCTCGCTCCATTCTCGTTGGTCCCTTAGTTTTTAGTGAACACTCAGATCCTGGTAGTTCTTGACGAGAGATTTGCAAGGTTCTTGAGTGCCTCCCTTTGGACTTCATCATTGAGGATTGAGATGAGATGCTTTCATGCCTTATGGGATTTTGTCAGTACAATCTGCATAGAACTCAGCATTTTAGAGCCTTTGACAGACAACTGTTTGTTTATACTGGCAAGCACAAGAAAGAGGTGACCAGAACAGTTCTGTTTTGGGTTCATGAGGTGATGAGCAAACGTGTAGGTTGCCCTTAGGGGGAGGCATTCCACTACCTGGGATGAGAGCCCTCAAAGTTTGGGCATGGCATCATCCCTTACATTATGAGGAACTTCTTGGTGGCAGAGGTATTAAGAGTAGAAGTCCCTCACTGCCAGTCTACTTTAGGGGCATTACCCAAAGGTCTTTGGACACCACCATTGGACAGAATACCACCTTACTTAAGGGGCTAAAGGTTCTCTAGTTACTTGAGGTCAGAGTGAAAGAATAATGACTCGCTCTCTCTTCTGTCCATCAACTGGAGGCCTTGCATGTGCTAGTCCGGCCTGATGCCAGTGAATTACAAAATAAATCGTACTATCTGTGTTTTTGTGTTGTACAGTATATGGGACTGTCTGCCTTTCCTTTAACCAGAGCGCCAGGGGTTAGAGTATTATCATAGTTGCGACATCAGTGCTGTATACAAAGCTGACAGTGTACTAGAGTGATCCTTCCCCTCTTTTGCGTACATGACTACGAAGCTTATTCCACTGACAAATGGCTCGAGTTATTCGTTACCATGGGGTGAACGCTACAAGTATTTGTGCCCAGATACTCAACTGTAAGTGACAAAGTACAGTTATAGCAAGCTAGACTAGCACTCCTTACCCAGTCTGAACTTTTCTTGAGTTTCCCTAAGTGACAGTTTGTATTTTTGTAGAAACAAATGGTAATTTTTAAAGATAAACTGCAGTTTTATGAGTTACAAATCTGAAGTCTCTTATCGTAATCCCACCCCTAATCAGTCCCCCTATCCCGCACCTTTCAGCCACTGTGTTAACAAGCTTCAAGATCTAACAACTCGCACCTATGAAATAGGCGTATCCCAAAACAACACTCCAGATTTGTAGTAGGTAGGGAAAATGCAATTAATCTGCTAAAGGTGATTCTGGAGTCATTTTGAATGATACACAGTATCCATGAGTTGGGCGACGAAATGCAGCTGCAAGATAACCTCGTTTATTCCAGTTCTAGAGCAAAGATACCTAAACAAGTTTTACTTGAATGTATTTGTAAGGACCTAGACAAACTGAACGTGTGTAATTTTGATTAGTTTTACCGCAGTTCCTTGGTTTCAGTCTTTCGGCCGTTATTTGGTTAAATTTGGCATTGTTTTCCTCCTCGTCTCACCCCCGCCCCCTCCCCCTCACTCCCGTAGGTTCTTTGCAGCGTCCCTTCGGCCCCTAGTTGCAACCCCCTTTCATTCCTTTTACTGTACCTCCATTCATATTCTCATTCTTCCATCTTGCTATCCACCCCCTCCTAACAGTTCTTTCATGGTGCAACTGCAAGGTTTAGCGCTGAATGACCTCTTAGGTCCCAGTTTAGGGCTCTGGCCTCAATTCTGTATTCCATATTCCATTCCATTCCCTCAGTGCTCAGAAAACCAGCCAGGCCTGATATTTTGATTGTCATGCATTAAGTCTGTTTCTCCCTCTCGGCTGCTTGCTTGCATTTTTTTTTATTAGGTGTTAGTGGAATTTATAAATTCTCTCATTTGTACGGGATTTATTGACTATTTTTTAAGGTATAGATGTTTTAGTAATGCTTATTTGTGATGACACGGCGCTTATTTCATGAAACGACTTTGAAGCACAACATTTATTTTCCTCTCTCTCTCTCTCTCTCTCTCTCTCTCTCTCTCTCTCTCTCTCTCTCTCTCTCTCTCTCTGAATGACAAAATACATCTTTTATCCATAATCCAGTTTCTGGATGTTGCTTTACAGATGCTTTCATTTCCGCCTGTTCTCGAGAAGACACACCTGGAATGTTAAAGATTCTCGGCTCTGGTATATGGTTCGATTGTAAGTGTTCTCTTACGTTCGCTTTTTAAAGTAGTGTTGTTATCTCGCTGGAAACAGAACCTTATGCATTTGGTTCGCCGAGAGTTTTCTACCCAGCTCAGCAGAATGTGTTGAGTATATATTTTATAACCTTGCCATTTGATTGGAGGACACGTGTGCTTACGATCGTGCCAGCTGCCATGGGCCATTTGTACGAGGAGTACCATCTGTCCAAGGCAACGTTCTGAATGAGACTGACATTCATCTGTAGCTTCAGAGATAGCAGTAGAAATCGAATTTGCGCTCCTTCATTGATTTTGTGATAGGTTATTTCTCTCTCTCTCTCTCTCTCTCTCTCTCTCTCTCTCTCTCTCTCTCTCTCTCTCTCTCTCTCTCTCTCTCTCTCTCATCTCGTAGGGGGTTAGTGCCGTCAGCGCACCTCATGCGGTGCAATGTAGGCATTACGAAAGTTTCTTTACAGCGTCCCTTCGGCCCCTACCTACAACTGCTTTCATTCCTTTTACTGTATCTCCGTTCATATTCTCTTTCTTGTGTATTACTGTCCACCCTCTCCTAACAATTGATTCATGGTGCAACTACGAGGTTTTCCTCCTGTTACACCTTTCAAACCTTTTCACTGTTAATTTCCATTTCACCGCTGAATGGCCGTAGTTGCCCCACATTGGGTGTTTTGGCTGGATCGGGGCTCTCTCTCTCTCTCTCTCTCTCTCTCTCTCTCTCTCTCTCTCTCTCTCTCTCTCTCTCTCTCTCTCTCTCTCAGTATGATTCCTTCTAGTAACTTTTTATCTCCCGAGTAGCTGTAAATTATATATTAAAATTTTCTGTAAATAATGGTATGAACGTCTTTTGAAAATTTCTCTATTTACTTGGGGTGGTTCGTGCCTGGTTGGTGCTCTCAGAGAAGAGGGCGATATTACCGAGATGAGGCACGAAAAGAATAAGAAAAGATTCGCTCTTCAGAAAAGGTCACATTGGGTAAGGAGTTTTAAGGCTGGATAGGGGACGGGGGCGGGGGTGCCCTTGGGTTGGCGCCGTATGTTTCTCTCTCTCTCTCTCTCTCTCTCTCTCTCTCTCTCTCTCTCTCTCTCTCTCTCTCTCTCTCTCTCTCATGCTTGCTATAGCTGCACTTTGTTCATGATAATTGTAGTGTTCATTCCGAGGTAATGAATAATTTGTTGAGCATTGTCAGACCACCTTATTTATCGACGATTGCAAGTAGGTATTAATTTACTTGGTTTGTTGATCTTTTCATGAGAACTCGCCAGAAAACTCTTTTACGAAGAGGATACCTCCAAAGTTATCCAGTATGAATTCGATACCAAAACTCGTTCATCGGAGTGCCAATTTACACATTTTAACCCCCTTCCCCCCCCCCTCTTCACCAGTATCGAGTTGCGAGTTCGGTAGTTATCGGTGGAAGGGACAAAACGCTATATGAATATAGAGCAATTCATTCAAGTCTTTGGCCGTAAGATGATCTTTTAATTATGGAACTATGGAGTTCTAGGTTTCGTAGCGTTGTCGACGCTCTCGGCTGAAATTGTATTAATTATCAGAGGAAATGACGTCACCGCAGTCTCCTGCTCTGAGTAACATTCCTATAACGTCAGAAAGTTATGTATTTTGGACTTACAGAACAGGCTATGCAGGCTTGCTTCGTCATTTGTCCGGGTGACCTTTGGTCAACGGGGGAATAGTTGTCTTCTTCGGTTTGCATCTATCTGTCTTTAGTTTCCACAACTTTTTACCTTTTTTATGTAAAGGAATGTACCCTTTTATTTTTTCAACATTTCAGTTTTTTAGTCATGGCAGCTCTATACTTTAGTGTCATCCGTCATCTCGACGTTGTTGTAGGTTTAGGGTATTGAGGTCTGGGTGTTAGGTCACCTTTCTCATTGTCTGATTGCATCACTGGGGGAGATTTACGTTGAGGATCCTATTTGGGGGCGAGGGCAAAGGGTGTGAAGTTGGGGGAGGGTGGAATGAAGATCTTTTGACAGATGCGGCCTAAGCTGCGGAGAGATGTTTGGTTGGTTGAAGAGAAATGTCTGCGTCATGATGTTTGTTGCGAAATGAATCAACTTCGTGTGGTTTGTTAAGGCTGTCGACGCAGACGCTTCTCGAAAACACCTCAGTTGATCATGTTTGTCTTTGATCACCAAGTGGAACAAAGGGCTGGTGGCTGAGGGCACTTTTGTCGATTTTATAAATAGCCGAAGCCTGTGTGTGCAGGGAATGACGTCATCTTTGTTGTGTGTGCGGCTGGTGACGTCATGTTCTCGCGGAATAAAGGTTAAAGTGGGAAAATGGAAAGAGTATTGGCCCTTGGAAGGGAGACCAGAGGGAGAGGGGGTTAGGATTTAAAGGCTGTCACATTTTTGCGGCTCAGTTCGTGTCCAAGGTCATGGTGCCATAATGCTTTTCGCGTGCGGCCACGTTGTATGGCATGATTCAAATGGCGGTGGCACTGACCATAACATCTTGTTCTCGATTGTAAAATGAATACTTATAATTCTGTTGATTGTTTTCTATAATTGTCTTATATAGCGTTTCACAATAAGTTGGCTTGGACTTGATCGGGGGAATTTTCAGCTTAGTCCATGTGGGGATTTAAAATATCTCTAGATATTATGAAACGGCCTTGAGGATTACAGCTATTATTATTGAACAATTACACTCACACACGCTGTACTTGCGAGTCTGCATACACACACACACACACACCCATCACAGTAGTTGAGCGAAAGGGAAATTGGAGTATACCGCCTTCGAACACAAATACATCTAATTTACACTACAAGAGACCCGCGTTCAATGAGATCAGCCACTGGGAGATCTCAGATAGCTCTGCTTTAAGAAGAGATTATACGGGTCTGTGTTAAAAATGACCAGGGTTTCAGGTTCAGATTTCGCCCTTTTGTACAGGCAATTTACAGTTTCCACGATGCATCTCAGAGGAAGGTCATTAACCTAGATTATTGCCTCGTCCTTTGCTCAGTTAATCCTGTGCCGAGTTAAGCGAGTGGATTTCACATGGCACTTTCGCAGTCGTGTTTTCATGCTGTGTTTGATATATATTTGTGTGTCCTTGGATTTTTGGCTGAAATAAAATGAATTACATGATGAACGTTGGATATTGTATTTCGCTATTTCTAAGGCTGCCTTTAACTAACGTAATTGATTACCTTGCCTTTTATGGTTTAATTAAAGCACGTTAACCAGGTAATCGAGTAAGTCCTATCAGTAGTACGTCTGGTTCTGTTGATATAGATTGCTCAAAAGGAAACTACGCGTGACTCCCCTTCTCGAACTTAGGAGGAGGATTGCACCTTAGATCCTTGTTTATTTATATATGATGAACGTCTTTGACGAAGTTCGTCAGAAACTCTCTTAAGATGCGTTTAAAGACAATGAGGCTTCAAAATGCTAGTAGGTGACAGTAAGATTACTGTAATGTTATTCTATTATTATTATTTATTTATTAAATTTTTTTTTTTTTTTGGCATTCCAATCTTTCAAAGCCGTGAACATTTTTGGCTGAGAGAACTATGTCAAATTGGTGTTGACAAAATGTAATACGATTTGTTAAAGGAATAATCATTAGCTAAAAAAAATTGTTACCGTTACCAGATTGTTGAATCTGTTCTAAGATATAATCACAAAATACTTAAAGATGTTGGAAATATGGTTTGCCTTGGTGAACGGTTTAATAGCAAAGTCACATTCATACCGGTGAACCGAACCAGGCTTTGAATAGCAGAGGTGCGGTACTGTCCCCCAAATCTTTATTCCCGGGCCGAATGCATACATTCATCTTTTCAGTCTGTCCGGACGTGATTCATTATTGTGCAGCAAGACGTGTTATTTGTTTAGTGCGTTAGGCTTTATGTTTGGAGTTCCTTTCTGTAATCACTGTATAGTACCAATCACAATCCAGTTCATAAACTGTCGGAAGAGAGTGAATGTAAGAGGAAATTATGTCAACTTACGGCGTGGAAAAGGTACGTTTGGTTGTGGCAGAATTCTGTTGAGAATCGAGTATTGTATCGTGAATTTAGTCGTTGCAGATTCCTTTAGGAAGTGGTTCGATCCAGTATTGTTAGGGCATTGCATCACGTATTTAACTCTCTCTCTCTCTCTCTCTCTCTCTCTCTCTCTCTCTCTCTCTCTCTCTCTCTCTCTCTCTCTCTCTCTCTCTCTCGGTGTTTGTAAGATTATGCATGCATGTCAGTATAGCTAGTGAGATAAACGTGGTTAAATGCACCGATGAACTTTGCGTTCCTCGTCCTTCGTAGTGTCTCTCTCACATGATTGCATTGCGAGTCTCGGAATTCACCGAGTAATGGTAATTACGCCAACGTATTGTAGGTTGAGCATGCGCTTTCCTCAAAAAAAAAAAAGCAAGTGGCAGAATTGCCAAAAAAAATAAACGTGAATTTAAATGCTGCGAACTAGATACTTTGAATTTAAACTTTTAGGTCTAGGTGAAAGATTTTCCTGCATGTTTAGGAAACAAGGGCTGGACATGAAGCTCCTAAACTGTTTAGCTGAACTCTGAAAGAATTGGGTAATGAAATTTGTCGATTATTGCCAACTTAAGTGCTGATTTAATGTGCATCCCCTGGGGTGACATGTGATCAGCACTAGATTTACTTTGCAGTTAATCTGGTGATAGGGATAAGAGTCTTCCTTTTGAGGTGTATCAAGGTCATCCTACTTTGCAGTTGCGTCACCTGACCAAGAAAGATAGGCCACTAATAGTGTAACTAGTTCAGTTACCCTCTCGCGTTAGACGGCGTTAACATATTCGTTAGTTTTGTGCTACAATTTTAATTCACAGGAAGTCTACAAACGTTTTCACGCCACTTGCGATGATGATGGAGGTCCGAGTTATTTAGTGGTTTAGTGGTTTGCGTGTGTTCGCCCCCACATTACGGTTGTAGAATCGGAAGTATCGCTCCTTCACTCTGTGACCTACCAAGCCTTAAACAATTGTGGGTCATCAGTGTAACTGTTGATGTTTTGATTATAAAGTGCTATGACCCATCAGTGATAACAGCGAGCGGATTTTTCCTGGTGACTAGTATGCAAAGCACCATATTTTTTTGGAATGATGTTGATTTAAAAAAAAAAAATCAGCTCGTCTCATCGAATGGGTTCTCAAGAACGAATATTAAACATAAATATCGGTAAGCTTTTCACTCATACAGGCTCTCCTTATGTGTACGAAAAAAATGATCTTTGGTATTCTAATGGTTTCTGCTGCCATCCTACTGAATCTTTACGCTGCTTGTCCAAATGCATGAAATGGAGGTTCTGCACTTTTTCAGTAGCAGTCAGTGACAGTATTGGAACTGTTGAATCACATTTAATTCACGATTCGTACATGAGGTCTAGTCGCCGCGTGGTGTTTCCAAGTGCCAAATGTTATTTTCAGCAGAAAACTGAAGTTCCTGCTTGGCTAAGTAAACTATTGTTCCCAGATTAATGTAATCGCATCTCAGTATTTAAGGCAAGATACGAATTGACGTTATTCAGAGATGAATAACCTTGTTCTCGCAATGGTGGATGGCTACGGCGTGATGCGTTCCACTTACTGAACAGCATTCTCGGTGTTGCGCCTTAATCATTTCCGTAAGCTTTAGACATAGCTTGTAACGAACAGTATATTTGCCAACAACAATTGTCGTCCGAGGTGTGTCTGTGTTGTGAGTTACAAGGAGCTGGCCATTCATAAGCTATAAGTTAAGTAGAAGTTCGTATATTCTCTCTCTCTCTCTCTCTCTCTCTCTCTCTCTCTCTCTCTCTCTCTCTCTCTCTCTCTCTCTCGTAATTTGCAGTTCCTCTGATTGTTAATAATTTGAAATGTAAAATAGAGTAAAGCAAAAATCTGACTTGCATAGTTGCCAGATGCCTCTGTTAGTAAGCCCAGGAATCAAGTCAAACCCTCGGGACGAACTGAAGAAATAATAAAAGGTCAAATAGAACTTCTGCATTATTCCGAGTGCTCGAACTCCGAAAGAGACTAGTTAGAAGAGTTTCCCTCTTGTGGGGTGTCGGCTTGATCATGTTGCACGGAGTTCGTCGTGGACAATGGCGATTGCATCTGCTCTGGGGACCAAGCTGCCGTTGCGTAAGAGTGAATATGCATCGACAAACATGCAAGTTTACGTAGTGCCTGTTTGTTTAGCGAGCCGAGCTCGTTAGGCATGTGCTTCGCTCTCGTTCCCTTTCCAATTAATCATTTTTCTCGGACTTCGTCCGCTTATGGCATCAATTCATCTCTATCGATTCTTTTCGCTAAGTGGGATGGATGTCCCTTGCGAAACCCGGGTAAGTGGACTGCGCTCTAAAGTAATTCATCACAGGGTAGTGTGCAAATAAATGCAGCGATGTTGCAAGAGATGGCCGACAAGGTTAATGATCATGATCACCATATTTTCGGAATGACGTAATCCGTGATGCACTGACGTGTGCAAGGGAATCTCTTTGCAACTCGGTGACGTCATGCTCCTTTGGGTCTCCATATGACGTCATGCAGACCTTTTGTTGTTTGCTTATTCTGTACAAAGAAAGGTCGGCGAATCTCTCTCTCTCTCTCTCTCTCTCTCTCTCTCTCTCTCTCTCTCTCTCTCTCTCTCTCTCTCTCTCTCTCTCTCTCTCACTGTGTGTGTGTGTGTGTACAAAGAAAGGTCGGCGAATGTCTCTCGACACCATGTATCTCACAAATGGCTTATTTTATGAAAAGTTGATGCAGGACATTTTTGCCTGTGACTATAAAATCCTGCCTTTCACGTCACGCTGTGCCTTCGAATATGTTGTTTGATATGACAGGAAATATACATGTATAAAATAAACTTCGAGTTGATCCCAAGTTGGAAATTATAGCGCAGCCTGCTAAATCAAAATCCAAGTATTCTTTTCTTTTTGGAAGCTGATAATACGATTACCTCAGTACCACCGGCTTTGATTAAATGTAGGAAACATTCAGGATGTTGGATTAACGCGGTCTCACCAGTTCTCATGGATCAGCTTGGGCCTGTGACAGGTTTGGGATGCTAGGTTTTGAATTGTCGGTTTTGATCACCAGTTAGGAATTGGGAACACCTGTGAAAGGGTTTTCGTTGACCTTGCGACAGGTGTATCTACGAAGCTGGAATTTTTTTTTTTCTATCTGAGGCAAGGAAGTAGGGCGATGAGATAGGATAAGGAGGCATTGACCACCTCAGTGAGGTAAAGAAGTCTGAAAATGAAATGTAAGGAGAGCTTCAGTGCATTGCGGGACTTGTATGCACATTGCGCTATGTTTTGATTAACGAGCGGAGTTTTTATTATCATAGTAACTTTTTTGTTTTGGTTAGCTTATGTTGAAAGCGAAGTTGATCACATTTTTCACATGTAAAGCAATTTATGATGAAGTGCAGGGGATGAGTTGTGTTGCATCTGTTTCGATGCTATGATATTTCACTGAACTGATTTCGAGCCGTGTTCACGTAGTTTAGATTTTATTCATTCTAAAACGTTCCGGGTTCTGTACTAGAAGCTTTTATCAAACGTCCAGTTGAGTTGGCGGTAGCTGTGATAGATAAACATTTTTCTGATGCTCATATCAGGTGCCTGGATTGGGAGAAAGGTTACTGCATTTGTATTCTGATGGCGGTAAGATGACAAAAATTAACTTTACGAAGTTGACAAAAATTAACTTTACGAAGTTCTGTCTTTAACTTTTTCTCTTTATCCCAAGATTTTCATCCAGATTCTGGTTTAGAGACAAGTTGTCTGTCCGTTACAGTATCATCACACTTCTTTTTTTTATGGGGACTGATGTAGGTTTGGACTTCTTTGCCTCACCAGTGCCAACATCTCCCGTCATACCGCCTTGATTCTCGATCACCTTGAATTGCTCCGACTTTCCTAAACTACAGTTCCATTTGTGGGCCTTAGGTATACTTTTTCAGATGTTTCGTTTCCATTAAGGTCTGATTCGTCTTTAAGTACAGATAATTCATTTTGCATTTGCAGATGATTAAATTAAGTTCTTTATTCACATAATTAAAATTAAGCTTGTTTATGCATATTTCATTTTATTTCATTTATGGATTTGTTTTTTTATGGAGGTTGGGGTATGGGAGTTGCGGTTTGTCTCTCTTGAATATAAAAATTTGGTGAAAAATTGGCCATGAATAGAAAGCACCCAGTTGTAGGTAAAAGCTGGATTGGATTAGAATAAATAAAGCTATAGGAAAAGCAAGCTGTCGTGGCTATGGGAAGTAAAGCAGGTTATTTGCTTAGAAAATGAAATTAACAGGCGAATTCTTAGTAAAATGAAGGCTGGAATAGATTAAAGAATAAACTAAATTCTTAGTAAAATGAAGGCTGGAATAGGTTAAAGAATAAACTGTAAATTGTTAGTAAAATGAAAACTGGAATAGATTATTAAAGAATAAGCTAAATTTTTCCCGGTAAGATGCTTATGCGTAAGCGCATCTATTACGACACCTATTTTTTTTTTTTTACTCAAAGATTTTCATATTCTCACAGCGATCCCCCAAATTGAGGTTTTCCCCTTTTTCAAAGATGCTCGAATGTCAGATAGGTTAAGGTGTTATATATAATATTTGTTATAATTCCAAATTCATTCAGATTTTTTATATGAATTTTCACATTGAACAACTTTAGCAATTTAGAAGTTGAACTTAGATATAAACTACTGTATATACTATGATAAGGAATTAAGACTTACGAAGTGCCGCCTATTTCTTAGATTACATTGGCATGTTTAAAAAAAAAAAAAAATACTAGAAAATATCAACCCTTTGGGGTCATTGCGGCTGTTATATATATATACAATTAATGACCGTCTCTCTCTCTCTCTCTCTCTCTCTCTCTCTCTCTCTCTCTCTCTCTGTTTAGTCTTTGAGCTAAAGGTATTACTGTAAATTGTTTTGCTTCCCATGGGTTGTCAAGAAAAGAGGATGAATCATTTGGTGTGGGTTACGACGAGATTCCCTTCAGTAATTTACAAAAATATTGTGGAACGTTTTGATCTGTTTATTCTGTGGTTAAATTTCTACCTGCAATTGCAGAGTATTAGTTTCTCATTTGTTAAAGCTCACATGATTTCCAAGCCTCTTTGAATACTTAATATGTAATGTCCTGTAATAAGTGACCACATTGCCTGAAATAATAAACACTAGTTTGTTGATTTTTTTTCTAATACTTGCTATTTACAATAGTAATTCTAATGAACATATTTTTCATGCCAAGGCTTTTATCATTTCATTTATTTAAACCTGACAATTATAAACTTTTAGGCATTTTTTTGATTGAACATACACTTGTGTACACAGGAAAGGGAGCCCTTGAAAGAGTTTGGTTGTCGGACTGACATAGGCGTTGGAACGGAAGTACGGTACCCTTAAGGCAAGATGCGAAAGTTCGTGCAAGATCAGAGGTGAGTGATGTGTGTTCAGGGGAGGGTTTGATGCGCTGCTGGTGAGCCTTTTATTTCGTTGCCGAAGAGGCTGGTAGTATGGAAGTGTTACATACTGGCTGTGACTCTCCTTTTGCAAGGCAACCTCCTTGCCTCTCTCACATTGGCTTGCGGACGATGTTTCTAGCCCAGCTCTTTTTCTCGTGTTGCAAATAATAAGAGAAGAAATAGGCTGTTATTTTAAGGGCTTGGGTTTGGTGCAGGAGAGAGGAGACAGCTCAGTGTTGTGTCTATGAGCGAGACCGTATTGAAGGGCTTTTGTTTATTGACTTGGAAGTTCTTTAGTTTTGTTGTGTCTCGGATGGCTGGGAAATGCAGGAAGACTGTAGAGGCTTGTGGATCGGGGATTGATCTGTAACATGAGATCGAAGGCAAAGTTGATGGATGTGGTTGGAAGGCAAAGATGAATATAAATCGTGAGAAGTAATTATTATAGATTTAATTCTAGAGTTGTGTGTCTAAATATAAAGACTAGTAAGACAGAAAAATGAGAAATGTATGTAGTGATAAAATGGATGAAAAATGACTTACGGACAGTGGACCAAAGTTAACGCGTAAAAAAAAAAATTCAAGATTAGGATACAAAGTGAGCGGTGAGGTTTTGGGTGTAATCTCTCCTGAAAAAAAAAAAATCTCCAAGACGGGAAGGATAAAATTAGAGGTTTGGTAAAGAAAAAAAAGTCATTGTACTGCAGTTGCAAAGCAGAAAAGATTATGTATCATTAGGCAAGGGAATGGTTAGTTGGGGGGAGACCGTCTGAAGAAATAAGCCACTGATATAAATTTGAGAATGCTTGTGTTTGGAAGGAACTGTTGAGAATGTATTGAGGGCAAGGAAAGGGGTTAAAGAATTGCAAGGCACGAGTTGTTCCTTTGCCCTAAATGAAAGGCAGTAGAGGTAATTTCAAGAACTGTAAAGATAGCAGAGCTAAACCTGATAAAGTTGACCAAGAAAAACGGGTAACATGACTGATAAGGAAAGAACAGTGGGGATTTAGACCGGAAAGAGATTTTAGAAACATTTGTGCGTTATGTTAAAAAAAAAAATACGTTTCCAGTGGAACTGGTATAATGCGGAGTGTGGTGAGAATATGTAATGTAGAAAGGGATTTGTTGAGTGACTGGAAAATTTTTATCTTTAAAGCGCATGGAAATTTTTACCATTTTAAAGCACAGCATGTGTTAAAATATGTCTCTGTTACAAGGCTGCTATTTTCATGGATTGTGCTCTGAGAGGAGTCGGTGAAAGGCCAGGATATGGTGGCCCAGGCATTTTGATCAGGATGGATTTGAATACATTTGACTCGAAGCAGTTCCATCCTCTGATATGCGCGTAACAAATACCAGTGGCATAGAAATTTGGTCAAGAGTTTAACTTGGAATGGGTGATGTCCTCGGGAGACAGAATTGGTTGAGGTTCATGAAGAGCAGCTACAAAGACCTGTAAGTATATACAGTAAAGTTGAAGAATAATGTTAGCGAAAGCAAGATTTTGCAATAGGTGTTGGACAGTTTATAAATGTAATGGATGATGTTAGTATGAGAGAAGAGTGAAGTAAGATCTCTGTACAAGGTTTTGAACAGTGTGTATAGACTGATAAAATTTGGATGTAAGAAAAGGTTGTTGTGCAAACCTTAACCGTCTAATATGAAGGTAAAATGTGATGAAGAATGCATTTGTGAGAATGTGTGTAGAGCAAGAAGGGTTGAACAGTGATGAGAAATATAGATTTATGACTGAAGTGATAAAAAGTAATCGTACGCGAAAGGATACGTCAGGTTGTTTTTAGGACAGATTGGTGAAAATTGTCATTTCTTTAGTCCAACGAAGTGTCGTGAAACATAGGGCAGATTTCAGACGATGCCACATTGCTACATCTCTATAGCAGGTCATAGTTTTGTACAACCAGTCGTGAAGACTTAAATTGGAAACGTTCTCGGTATCATCAGTCAAATGCCGCGAGCCGAGCGTGAATTTCGAGTCCACCAATATTTTAAGTCAGAGAAGGAAAATGAAAGTACTGCGCAGTTGAGCTGAACGTTCTACATTATTGTATCGTATGTGTATAGAAGGAGAGCACAGCAGGGGAGAATTTAGTTTCCGTTTTCATCGATAAAAAGAGAAGCAAATATTATATCATAGCTAAATTATTACGCCAGAAATGAAATTCCGATTTTGGATAAAAAGTTACTTTGAAGTTTAAAGAAATTACCGAATTCGGTGGTTACAAACAATCTATCCATAAAAGTGCTTAAAAGTATTGATAGAGAATGGATTAAACTATGATTGAGTTGACGGAAGTTAAGTTTTCAATAAAGAGGCGATATCAAATGTGTTGGGACACTGTTTCTCCGTTACAAAAAAAAAAACAAAAACACTGGTCAAGGAAACAAATTTCTTTGATTTTTTATCCAGTTCATCATATTCGGGTAAGGCAAAAAAACGTAATGCTTACGTATCTATAGTCCCCATGGGACGTTTTAAATTAGTATGTACACGCAAAAGAGAGAGAGAGTGAGAATGTGATATTATTCGACGGATAGTTACCAATTTGTTGTTTCTGGGTAAAAGAGTTAGTATTCATCAACTGTTGTTCGTTTAACAAATTAAAAGTTGTAGAGAGAAATTTATGGAACCTATAGGAGTCGCAGTCACTTCCACATCTCGTGGGGAAGAAATTATCAACACTAGTAGAATAACGTAAACGCTCCGGGAAGTGGACATTTGAGAAAACCGGGAAGTTTGTCGTTGTCATCGGTAAAACACGAAGTAAAAGCACCGAACAACGTCATTGAAACTCGAAAGTCGGACTTCCTTATATCACTTGAGAGTGAATGTTTTATTTTTTCCCCCGTATTGTTTTATTTTTACAGTTGCAACGGCATATTGGTATTGATTATACTCTCTCTCTCTCTCTCTCTCTCTCTCTCTCTCTCTCTCTCTCTCTCTCTCTCTCTCTCTCTCTCTCTCTCTCTCTCTCTCTCAAAACTTTGGTTTCTTGTGAAATATAGTTGTGAGAATGAGTTGATATTTCTTTTGGTTTAAACTAGATTGATTTATGCTCTCTCTCTCTCTCTCTCTCTCTCTCTCTCTCTCTCTCTCTCTCTCTCTCTCTCTCTCAAAACTTGGGTTTTGTGAAATATAATTGCGAGAATGTATTAATATTTGTTTCGGTTTAAACTTGAAATTGATTTATGCAACATATAGTCTCTCTCTCTCTCTCTTTCTCTCTTTGTTTATGTTTCTTATGAAATTTAATTCCGAGAATATACTGATATTAGTTTACGTTTAAAGCTTTGAATATGTGATGTATGCAACGTATAGCATCGTTTATTTTGGATGCAACCGAGCGCTCCTGTTTGGTCGTTACCGTCACAGTACTTGTACAAATACTCGAAGCGGAGTGCTGTTGTTCCCAATTGACAGTAAACACTTCAAACGAGCTACAGTATAAAAGGAAAAAGTAATTTTTGAAAATATTGAGGGGAAAGTTCTTAGTAAGAAGAGGAAGGGAGTGAGGGAAGAAATCAACCCTAGGGGTTAAAATCAAACCTTACGTTCTTTAGAGACCACAGCATTGGTGTAGACTTCTTTGGAAACTTTGTGGGTGATTTGTGTCACGATTCTTGGTCCAAGTCGAGCCAAGGGGTTGTCATGCACCGGACCCCTTGCAACCACGCTAAACCTTCCACAAGCGTTAGTCATTCGATCGTTGAATACAGAAGTGCTTTATTTTGTACAAGCTCTTGATTCTTCTACTTAGTTGCTCATGATTCCGTTTCGGCTGACCCTAAAATGAGTGGGTGGGAGATGGGAAACGTTTGCCTTAAAGCTTATTCCATCCAGGAAGTATATCGAAGACGGTAATTATCCTATATTTGGAAAAGTTGCCCGTGGAAGATGAGGAAGTGCTCGGCCATTGAACTCCGAAACGAATGCTTAATCTTCGTATTATCTATATTTGAATCTGATCTAATCGATTAAGGTAGGGACATTTATTTATGGTATCTTGAAGTTTGTGACGAAAATAATGTTTTTTTTTTTGTCATGATGGAGAAAATACATGTGGTGTTTGTAAATACATGTGGCATTTTGGAGTCAACTCAATTCCGTGTCCAATATTTTTTACTGTTACATAAAACTCGTACTTTCCAGTCGACCAGTCTCGAGAATTTGTCTGAGTTGTGTCGTACAGTAGTGGCCTTGGTTGAGTCTGGCCTTCCTTGCAGATGATCAGTAGCAGAAGAATCTCTTTGCTAGCAGATTCCGCACGTGTGCGCGAGGGATATTGTTTGTTTCTGTTTTTTTTTTTTCCTGGACAGGGGAAAGGGGGGGGGGGGTTTGCTCTCACCTAAGCTCTTATTGCTCTTGTGCCGCTGTTACAATTGAGGTCACAACCATACAAGTGATGGCTGTGGAAATGAGACGAACAAGTATATATGCGCTTGATCATGACTGCTGTTAGCATCTCTTCTCCGTAACATAGCAATTTTTAAAAATATTTTGTATTTTTCGTAACAGAAACCTGAAGTTATTTCCACAGAAACTAAATCCTCTTGTAGAAAACTCCAGGTTCCTATGTTAGGAAATATATACAAATTATTTTATCAAATCGCTTCCACAGAAACCAAGTCCCTCTGCAGAAAACTTCAGGTTCTATGTTAGGAAACATACAGATTATTTGATCAAATCGCTATTTTGCACCAAATGACTTTTCCCTCGAGATGTGACGGGGATGGGTGGCAGACATCTGGTTTTCATTTCGCTTGATGAAAACGGGCTTTATGTTTTTGTTCACAGTGCTAGATTCTAATTCATTGATTTTTTGGTGCTAACCTTTTATTTTCTTGTTCGGTGTCTGACCAATTACCCTGCCCGCTGCCGTCTCTTTTGCAATCATGTTTTTTTTTTTTTTTTCACGCAGAGGTGCGATTACCGAAGCCTCCAAACGTGAGTGACGTCATTGCATTCTCGGGGTTTCCCAGCTACACGTTCTTGATCTGAGACGGTGATGGCTTTCCCCCTTCGCGCTTGTTGAGAAGGCGAACTTTCTTGCTACTGCATTCAAAATATTCTAGCGTTATGCATGGCCGGATATTTCATTGCGCTTGGATGGCCGAGCACTCCATCACAACTCCAAGAGAAATTAATTTTGTAACTTGTAAGGAGTGCGGTTACTAAATTTGAAATGTAGTTATATATATATATATTTATATTTATATATATTATATATATATATTTATATTTATATATATTATATATTTATATATATATATATATATATATATATATATATATATATATATATATATATATATATATTATAACTTGTAAGGAGTGCAGTTACTAGATTTGAAATGTAGTTCAGCAAACATAGGGAAAAATGAAAAACTCGTTTTGCTTAGAGGAATGACTAGCCCTCTATAAGCAAAGGGAAAGTTGTCTATGACCACTTAGTATGCCAGGCTGGCGGATGATAGGATTTTGATTTGAGGAAGCAGGGCAGACAACGGAAGGATTGCTAGGGTAAGGGCAGTGTTGGGTTAGGTAAGAAACTGGTTTCGTTCGCTTTTTTTGAGCCGTATGTCGGGGACATATGAGTGTGAAGGTTAATTTTGGGAGGAAGGAGGAGAGAGGAGACCGAGAAAGTGGGGCCTAAGGATTGGAGGAGGTTTTTGCAATGAAGTGACCTTATAATCCAGCAGGTGCCATGGAACATGCAAAATCTAAGTAAGCTGTTCATTGCGTGTAAAGAGAGCAGTGCAGTCTTGATTACTTCCGTGCAGTGACTGAAATGTCTAATAGCAGTTTTCTGCGTCTCTCAAGCACTGAACGGCCGAGAGTTGCCTCACGCTTGGCTTGGCAGCCTGAATTTCGGGGATCAAATCATGGTGCAGCAATCCAGGGTGAAAATATATGCATACATTTTGGGCATAGTTTTTCGTTACGCAGTTCTCGTTCAGTGCTAAAACTCATGTGACATTTATTACTTTTAAGGCAACACGTCTCCAGCTTTCTGCACTTCTAATCTTCAAGGTCGAAGTTTTGAATGAAAAGGGAATAAATGTGCTGTTGTATTGCTCCATTCCTTTATTCACTATTGCTGACAACTTTAATTTATGGCCTACATCAAAGCTAAATTATAACTGCTCTCTGGTACAGAAGTGGGTAGGGTAAAACAAGAATTTTTCTAATATTGAGGACTTGAACGCTTGCATACATTCGAGATTGGTAATCGGTTTAGTGTAGTTAGCCCCCGTGTTTCTCTTCCCTAAGGTTCGTGTGCTTATCGTGCGTTTTATATTTTATGAGTGTCTATTGATTCTTTCTAGTGGAGCTGCTATGCTTCTGGTAATGGCTATGGACAGTCCCGCTATTTCATTGAATGAGTTCTCTCTCTCTCTCTCTCTCTCTCTCTCTCTCTCTCTCTCTCTCTCTCTCTCTCTCTCTCTCTCTCTGTGTGTGTGTGTGGTGTTAACATAGTGTATAGTTGTATGAGTAATCCTAGTTGTTCGTTAAGCGATGTTAGTGTATAGTTGATGAGTAATCCTAAAAACAGTTGTTCTTTAATCCATGTTGGACTTTCCTCTGTCTCTGTAGGGAATCCTATCTTCTTTGCTGAATGTTTTGAAGGCCAAGTAATCCTCAGCCCTTAATAAGGATTGCTTATGCAGCGTGCGAACACCTTTACCGAGGACAGCGTATGGTTATTCTGAAATTACTGGTATTAAAGGCCACAGAATAATTCTCTCTCTCTCTCTCTCTCTCTCTCTCTCTCTCTCTCTCTCTCTCTCTCTCTCTCTCTCTCAAGGTCAAGATGTATTCAATTGTTCTTATTTGTTGAGTTAGTTGGTTAAAGACATGTAATACGTCCGATTCCAAATATATATATGTGTGTGTATAAATAGTAATTTGTCAGAGTGTAGCTGACAAAGGATTTTAGTTGGTTCATTTTTAGCTACCTTGAACGTCGTCATGACGTAATCCTGTCGGCTTCAGGAATTGCGGGGATTCCTCATTTTCCTCCCGAGGACCGGAATGAGTCACCGGTGTTCAGTGGTAGTACTTTAGTTGGTTGTCGTGATATCGCAGATTGTTGCCTTTCCATCTTGGATGTTTCCTTCATTCTTGGAGTTTTATGAAAGAAATCGAATGCTTGGTGTTTACGCCTCTGATCAATTTGTCTGTTTCAAATTATATTAATCGTTTACTCTTTAAATTCTTTATATATTCTTTTTGATTTGGTTTCACTTACTATGATTACCAGTGTGTACCGTTTGATGTCAGTTTTTTAATTTATTAATTTCATTCATCACGACAGTTCTATAGGTGATAGCTACTTTACACACACACACACACACACACACACTCGTGTACAGAGAGAGAGGAGGGCTAGGTTTTCTCACCAGAGGGTAAACGAACCACCGAAAACAGAGTAAGAGTAGAAGTTTTGGCAAAAATAGGATCCGAAGTCAAAACATGACAAGTAAAAATAAGGAAACAAGACTTCGTGAGCCCCAGCTGTCGCTGTCACCCGAGGGCCTGTTGCAACTGAGGCGGCAGCTCCTTCTGTCCTTGCGTTAGACCATGCACACGAATAAGAGAAGAAGCGAGTACAAGGGAAGTGTGGAGAGTTCTTGAACACTAATAGAGGAGAACAGAAAATCTTTCAACTATACGTCTTACAGTCAGTAACTTCCTCGGTCCTAATATTATGGCGCTGAATCTGTCGCTTGTATTTTTATGATGTCATCATTTAGAAGGTCGCACAAAAAGGGATGGCTGGCATCCATTGGATTTGGTCGTTGTAGTCGTTGTAATATAACCCTCGGATCTCATGTGGTATATATTTTATATCTAAACCAGCTTAAGACTGGCATTACACGCACGCATTTGCACAGTGCAGGCAGCTCTGCATCTCTCTCTCTCTCTCTCTCTCTCTCTCTCTCTCTCTCTCTCTCTCTCTCTCTCTCTCTCATTTATCTGTATGCTCCATTGTTCACATTGATGTTCACACACACACACACACACACACACACACACACACAGACTCCAGATACATGGTTTGACGTCAGAAAGAGCTTAACTGCAGTGAACCAAAGCAGAAGTCTTATTGTTCCGTAGTTGGCAAGTTTCTGAAGCAATGATCACCCTCGAAAGGAAGGGGGTTGCTGCTGCTGCTGTGATGTTTCGCATGACGGACAAGAAAAACAGTGTGGGTTGATATATTATATTTTTTTTTGCGATCGGAGACGGTAAATCAACTGGTGTCTAGAAAAAAAAGAGTATTTAATGAATCTCATAGTGGTATTACTGTATTATTCGTATTTTCCAGACTAACTATCTTAACCAGCTTTGACAGTGTTTAAAGACAAAACGTCAAAGATAGCGACACAGTAAGATCGTGATAAGGAAAGAAGTTCCAGAGAAGCACCAATGTCACTTTTCCTCCCCCTCAAAAGAGAGAGAGAGAGAGAGAGAGAGAGAGAGAGAGAGAGAGAGAGAGAGAGAGAGAGAGAGAGAGAGAGAGAATAAGATTTGATGCAGCAAAAACACCACCAGCGGGTTATTTCAAAAATTTTGCTATGTACATCTCTTGTTTATGAGTATTAAATGGCAATTCTAATTTCATTAGGAATTTGATAGAAAAACTATGATAGTGTTAAAGAAAGAGCTTCGAAATTGGCAACACAGCACCACCGTAAAAGAAAAAAATCGCCGCAAAAGTTTTTACATATCTTGAGGCGTCGATTCCGGACAACTTATATATTTATTATTTCATGGCTAATTTTGTTCTTAGACTTTCCTCAAAATTAAATTTCCACTTTAAACAAATTCTTATTTTCTTTCTCAAGTACCTATATTTGCTGCTCTATTTTTATTACTTCCCTTTTTTTCCCCTCTCACTTTCTTCCTGACTACCGTTTCCAGCCTCTTGTACACCAGTACAGAATCTCTCTTTTTATATAATTGGGACTCATGTAATTTTTTCCTTTCCTAAATTTCTTGTTTTTCAGCCAACAATTTTTTTTTCCATTGTCACGCCTTTACCCAAAACACTCCTTCCAATGGCCATAACTGGAATTCTACACACTTTTTCATTTACTCTCTTCACTTGTACTTTTACAGCTGGGCTGCCTCATTCTCAAGCCTTCTTCCCCAGCTAGAACTTTTATTCGTCCTGACTTTTGCTGTCAACAGATAATGGTACGTACATACATACATACATTGTACGACCAGCCTCTCCTTTACTTATCTTTACAAGTGTCACCTTGTTCCATCAATACTGTGCTAAAGGAAAGTCTGACAAGTATACTTTTGAATATTCTTTGGAAACCGTGCATTTTTAATAATTTCCCAATTCCTGGACCATATGACTCGCTATTTGAACTTCTCATGCCCCACACAATTTTGCACTTATAAATCCTCGAGCAGACCCGTTCCTCTCCCGAGTCTACCCAACACTGCATGAGCTACTCTTGCTCTTAACTATCCACCTTTCGGCACCTAGACACCATCACTCAGTTCTTCGGTTACGACGCGCGCGCACACTCGCTTACTCCCTTTGTACTTTTGTCCGGCATTGTGCCAAACAGTCACTTTTCTGTCCTTGAACTAATGAACTGTCAGCATACATTCGGAATCCTAAAGAGTAGAATTTTATTTTATTTTATTTATTGTCTTTATTTGCGATGTTATTACAGGGTTGGGAGGTGCTAACCCCATGTTCCCTGTCATTCGGGGACTTTTGCACTGCGAAGAGAATCGAGGACATTATTATTTTTCTCCCCTTAGTGAAACGACTCATCTTCCACGAGTGGCATTTCCTCCCACCAAGGGATCCACAACCCTTCACTAGGCATTCTTCACGTAAAGTACGTTATATTTGTATCACAGAATATTTTACCAGAAATATACACATATGTATTTGTAATACCCATGACCTCTTCACACTTGTGGGGTATGTGTGTTACTACAAGGCCTTGGATCTGAAATGAAGAAACCCTGACTTCCATTGGCGAGATTCGAACTCACGCATAGTGGGGTGAGGTTTAGCTAAACAAGTCAGCCATGAAGGGTACAGGTGTGTCTCAGCTTCTAGGTACATATATCTGTGGAATTCGGGTCAGTTTTGCTGGAACTGGAACAATCCATCCTCACCGCCTTATCAGTGTCAGCTCATTCAGCTGAATCGACCACAGACATGAAGTCATGATATGGAAGCAGTCCAGATGTGTTCAGACAGCCGTGGAGAAGAACTTGGAATTATCGGCGTCCTATTTCTGGTTAAATGCTCCTCGTGGTAAGCAAGGCTTTTGCAAGTCTTTGAGCTCTGAAGGATGATTGGTCCCAGTATTAATGGATCACCTTTGCACTTTTTCATTTTGATGGGTATGTTGGATACTTCATTTAGTTTTTTTATATTTTTATATTACTCTAATATTGTCATATTTTTGCAATACTCTGCAAGGCTGTAAGAATTATGAAAGAATAATTTTTTTATTTTCTACTTTTGTTGTTTGACTTTCAGTTGTGTGAAAATTTTCGAGGTGATAAACGCCCCACTAACAAGATAAAAAAAAAACATTGCAACTGGTATCTAAGATGTACCTTGCACGAAAACCGAGAGAGATCGGCTTTGAAGGAGGAAGGGGGTTGGGGGGGGGCGGCACAGGATCAGCAAACTGCAGTGCTTCAGTAAGAAGCTTGTGTAAGGCACGTTAAATTTCCAGAGCAGGTCGCTCAAGAACCGGTACTTCACTCCTGATCAGCTGATCAGGCATTCCTAGTTTGAAGCTTTCTCTTGCATTGCCTGCCATTTTTAGTTTTCTGTAATAGAAAACTGTTGTGACGGCTTTGTCTGTCCGTCCGCACTTTTTCCTGTCCGCCCTCAGATCTTAAAAATTACTGAGGCTAGAGGGCTGCAAATTGGTATGACGATCATCCACCGTCCAGTCATCAAACATACCAAATTGCAGCCCTCTAGCCTCAATAGTTTTCACTTTATTTAAGGTTAAAGTTTGCCATAATCGTACTTCTGGCGTCGCTATAGGTACCAACAACACAGGCCACCACCGGACCGTGGCTGAAAGTTTCTTACAGAATTATACGCTGTACAGGAAACTTGGCGAATTTTTTACTTGTTTGTTTTTGCGATATAAGCTACTGTTTGTATCACATGTTTAGTGGCTCCTGCGGCTTCTTCCCCAAAATAGTTTATATGTGACGATGCCTACTTTAGGACAGAGCTTTTTTTTTTTTTTTTTTTAGCACAAGTTACTCTCTCTCTCTCTCTCTCTTCTCCGTGTTTTGTTTTCGGGTTTGTTTTAAAACGGGAATTTCCTTTTTTTATGCACAGTTTGCTGCTCGGGGTATGGTGTCGGTCCTGTTGCTGATATATCAAACATTCAGATGACTTATAGCTTCAACTTGTGCAGCAACACAATGGTGGTGACGTCAAGGAATACGATTATAATGCATGAGACCCTTTTGTATTGTAGAGATGTACTTTGTTAAATGTAGCTACCTGATTCTTTTCCGAGATGTCCAACGGTCACCTTAGAGACTGTACGTGTGTGTGTGTCACCTTAGAGACTGTACATGTGTGTGTGTGTGTGTGTGTGTAAAACTGATTGGAAGAGAGCGGTCTGCATGTTGAATATTTTTATTTCTAGTAATAGCTTTAAAGTGGAAGACTAATAGGTCTTTATGGTAACTTTTTTTTTTATTAAAGATATCTTAGCATGAGAAGATAGCTTTAGTATTTCTGCTTAGTGGTAAAATTGTTATTTTCTTCGTTGCGGAATTTATTGAACGAATTGCAAACGGATATAACTCTAGATTATGGATTTTATCTCCGATTAATTATGAAAAAATTGATGGAAGCTGCCTGTGATATCTGACCTACTTCCGTTGTATCTAATCTTTCTTTGTTTTCATTTATATGTACATATAATATTCCTCGTTCAGGCTACCTCATCACTCGTAGGTATTACAACTGAAGTACTGTTTTACCCTACTTAGAATCTACGATATGCCAATTTGATGTATTGGCATGAAAGTCAGATTCTTTTTGAATACGTGAATATAATTTGGACCTCTTTTCATTCAGCATCTTCTTCATACCTTCCCTTGTTCCCAGTTCTGTACATTCATGTGCTCTTGCCTGAGCTTACGCTACCACTTTCTTGACCTCTGTTTTTCTCCCTAAAGCCTGTCCTTGTCCTCCCCTAACTGTGATTCTTCCTATCTCTTCTTTGCATTCTTCTTCTATCTCACTGCTTCTGCATGTCTTCATCCCACCACCAGCTCTCTATTTCCTCCCATACCATCCCAGATGTTTCCCCCAAGAACTTACCTTCAGTACTTCCTAATTACTGCTGCATTATGTTTCCACCATTCCAGAACATTTTCAGTTTCTAGATCAAGTTCTTCCAACACCTCCTTTTTAAACTCTCCTCTTATCACCATCCTTTAATAATTTGCACCACTCGATTTACCTTACTCCTTTTGTTTTGGTTTTCGTATTCCTTTTCAGCTTCTTATCCATACATAAAAGTCTGTATTGGTCGCCTGGGGTAACTTTGCAGTTTTTGAATTCCAGTAGTCTTTGCCCTCTGCAAAGAAAGTAATCTATCCGAGGACATCCACCGCCACTCCTGTAGGTAATTAGGGGTTCCCTTTTCTTTCTGCAAAATGTATTCACTATTGCCAGGTCAGATGCCACGGTAAGGTCCACTATACTTTCTCTTAGGTTTCTCTCACCTGTCCCGTTACCTCCAAGGTTTCTCTCACCTGTCCCGTTACCTCCATGCACACGTCCAGTAATGTCCTTTGCACCTATTACGTGGACAATCAAACCTGCCCCCACCACAACCCTCTCATGCTCTTCCAGCTCCTGTTCACTCCTATTTCACTCTAAAACTAGTTCTTATCTTCTGTGTATCCCCCTTGCGGTGATAGGCTCTAACAACATTCATCATTTCTCCTCCACAGCATATCTTCAATTTCATGATTCGGTCATTCCCCCTATGCACCTGTCACTGCATTCTTCAGTTCCCCAGACAGAACTATACCAACTCCATTTCTGCCTTGTGCATTCGCTCCACTATTAAACAAGTATCCGTCACCAAGCTCCTTTGCTTTATATCCTCTCCATCGTGTTTCCTGACCACACAAATCATCCATCTTCTTCCTCCTCATAAGATCAACCAACTCTTCCTCTCCCCATCATGGACTCAACATTAAGCTGGCACACACTAAAGCCTAGGTGAGCTAATTTCTCTAGCTGTGCCCGCTCGTAATGCAGTAGTCCTCACCTAGATGTACAGTATCTGTGCGTTGTATGCAGAGTATGCCCTAGCACTGTTCTGTTCCATATTATGGCTCATTCCATATAAGGTGTTGGCATAGGATTAGGAGTTCATGGTCGGATGCCCTTCCTGACACCAGCCCTCCCTATTTAACCGGGCTTGGGACCGGCGGTGAGTTGGGCTGGCTAGGTTATATATATTTATCTATTTACTTTTAACGTTTTAATCGTTTCTTGAGGTTAACAAGGACGTCAGGATTTAATAGGTGCAAACATGCGGGACAAGGAAATGAATTGTGAATTGAGCGTGGGATGGTTCATGTTTGTGGGTGGAACATTACCAATTAGGGACAATGCAGAGAAACTACAGAAACGATTGAAAGAGTGATCAGAAATTTGAGTGTAAATATGAGAAAGAGGAAGGTTATGTGAATTAGTAGAAAGCAAGGATATGGGATAATTAATGTCATTTGGAGATGTAGAAGGGTGGAAGCAGTTCATTGGTATAGGCACTCTGGCAAAAGTATAACAAACGGTGGTAAGATGAAAGAGGCGGTTTACAGAATAAGCTGAGAAAGAAAGGTAGCAGAGTGTGTGTGCAGAAGATTGGAAATAGTCTTGAATTGTCTACGTAGGCCAAGATGGGAGTGTACAAAGGGGTTATCAAGCCAACTCCCCTTAATGGAAGTGAAGTGGAAATACTGAATCCAGACGCATGAAAAACTGTCGAAGCAGTCGAGATTTAAAACTTGATCGCGGAGTATATGAGTTGAAAAGGTGAGATTCGACATCATAGGTAGAAGGATGGATCACTTTGGTGGGGGATGGTTTGGTCATTGAGAAAGCATGAAGGAAAATGTTTGAGTGTAATTAAGATAGAGAAAAATAACTGCAGTTTTTGTACGAGTTTTAATGTGCTGCTAAGCCTTCTGTGTACGTGTATGAAACCAGTAATGCTGTTATATGCCAAGAGAGTTCATACATGCAGTATTCACTATGAATTTGTCAGCGACCGCCTGGTTCTTACTTTGAAGCCGCTTCTTGTAGAGCAAATTACACACACACACACACCTATATATGTATGTTTGTGTATAATTATTAACTTTATCTCTCACATAAATGTTCTTTGCATTAATACAATTAGTAACAGGACCTCACTTAAACTGGATGGTATCTAGCGGAGATATTTATTCAAGAAAAGTTGCAAGCTTTCTAGGACTGACAGTCCTCATCGGATACCAGACGATGAGGACTGTCAGTCCTAGAAAGCTTGTAACTTTTTTTCAATAAATATCTCCGCTAGATGCCATCCAGTTTAAATGACACAGTATTACACTTATACCACACGTGTAATGCACACCAATAATCCTTATTGTTTGCAATTGATTTTACAAAATAAATTTTTTTTTTTAAATGAGCTTCAGACAAACTGGAATCCCAAACCAGGTACTCCAGCTGATTAACATGCGCTTGCCCAAGTCTCATGACGCTCGTAGAAAGTCCCTGGGTGGCTCCCCAGCCGGTATATGACCTTGAATGCAAAAGTTTCTGGTTAAAGGGGAACGCACACGCCCCTCGAAGTCAAGTCTACTCGTTAGTGACGGCGTCGTTGTCTTTATTTTGCAGAGTTGGCTCTGTGTTTGAGCGAAGTGATCTAAAGCTATTTGCTTGGATGGTGTTACCAAGAGGGTGCTTGAACGGGAGAGCGAGCGATCGTGTTCCGGGAGAGGATGTCCGTGGATGTGATCGGGATATTTTCCTAGAAAGAACTTTCCTTCGAACACACACACACACACACACACAATTTTAACACTGTTGTTGATAGCTGGTGATCCTTCCCGTTCCCCCGCCTTCTTGCCCCCGCTCTTTTCCTCCTCCTCCTCCTCCTCCTCCTCCTCCTCCTCCTCCCCTCCCTCTCCTCCCCCCTCCTCCTCAGTCCGCATAGAGGGCTTCTCCCCTCGCTTCCTACAATGTTGCTGACGTCACCCGTGGAAGCAACAAGTGGAGCTGACGTCAGTGTGCCGGCCCGGTGACGTCAGCTGTAGAAATTATACCCCCTTTTCTTCTGACCCCCGTCTCTCTCTCTCTCTCTCTCTCTCTCTCTGTTTATCGCTTTAAAGACGTGTGACACGATACATATTTTCTCTAAAATGTTCTACTGTTGATCCTTTGGTAAATGATCTGCTTTTGGGGATTTTGGTCACCTCTCATTGTTGAGTATTTAATAACAGATGTCCTCAGTATCTTGCATTTAAGGTAGAAAGTGTTCCGACATTCCTGATTTATAGCAGAGCACCGCGGTGAATGAGAGAGTACTTTAACATTTGGGTCATCGCTGCGTTATGGTATATCGTTTTCAAACTTTCCTCCCTTATATCGTGGATTTCTGGAGTTGCTAAAAATTGATCGTCCATGTTTCTTTTAAATCCTACTCGGTCGTATTCTTGCATCAGGAATAGGTAACGGACGAAGACTGACAAAAGAATTATATCTTGAACACCACATTCTTAAGCTTTATAGCGCTGAGTTGTCTGCCGAATCGAGAGAGGCGTTTAATGATGTTTGGAAAGAATGAATGTTTCAAATTTGTTGTAGAAACTGGGCTTAAGAAACTTCAAGTGTATGTATTTTAAGCCAGGTTCAATGGTAATTATATTAGAGCTGTAGCTCTAGTTCAACCCTTTTTTTTTAGTTGCAGAAACTTGCCTTCGGCAGTGAAATCAAGTTTTGACTTATTTCAGCCTAAAGATGTCGTTCAATTTTACTAGTGGAAGTTCCGTTTGCTTTTCCGGAATTAATGCAATTAACAGAATTGTGTTTTCAGCCTTCATTTTCAGCTCTTCGTGACCGTTTATGCCCGTTTTAAATCATGAATGAAAATCCTTGCGGTCCTGCATGGTGTTAAGCAAAGAACCAAACCTCCGTTTTCGAAGTAGAAATTTTTTTTCCCCGTTTTGCGAGATTGCTTGAAACTGTTCGAAACAGTGGTGCTATTTTTGTATAGAGTTTACGCGAGGTACAACGAGCCTCGTCTCCTTATTGATTATTCATTATGTTTAGTCAAATGCTGAGCGAAGTGTGATGCTGTTGGTTTTTTTTCTACTCACGTATCAATCACATGCACATTCCTTGTGTAGTACTGATGCCAGTACACTGTTCATCAAATGCACAGACACACACAGACACATTATATATGTATATGTGTGTGTGTGTGTGTGTGTGTGTGTGTAAGATCCTCTCGCTCTCGAACTGTATACTGTCACTTATCCTGTTATGCTTCTATTCCATTCTCTTCTCGTAGTTATACAGTGCTTCATATAAAACAGTGGAAAAAGTGAATAGACTGGATTAACCGGATTAACCGATATGTTTTCGAAACTCGTCACCTATTCGCACAAGTTTTTTGGGGGGCTCGACTTTCTGATATTATGCCGATGCGTCGCTCGTGTGCGTTTGATTGAGTGGGATTAGCTCTTGGTTCACTGACCAGTAACCTTTCGGTGATAGTGAACTTTGATTTTAGCCGGAGGAAAACTCCCTTATTTTCCAGTGTGTAGGAACTGCCAGTCATTGTAGGGGATATCTTTTTCAGGCTGTTTTTCTTATAGATTTCAGGTTAGCCTGTGGAGCTGAGTGTTGCTCGGACGTCACTTTCATAGAAGTGCACTCGTTTTATCATAATGAGTGACTAGCGTCGGGAAATCGTTATCATTTGTCCCCTCCTGCTGTTGTTATTCATGATGTCATACGTGTCGATTCAGTCTCTTCTCACAGAGCCCACACTTGATGACAAAATTCGTTTGTTGTATTGTCCTTGTAATAGTAGAGCCCTGCAATGTTTTACGTATTCTATAAACAACATAATACATGACTCCTGCTGAGTACTGTGAGAAAGGACGGCTGCATAGCCCCCTTCAGCGAGTGCATTCATTGAGTCGTCTGGAGCGTGTAGTTGTATCACTGCTGGGATGAGAAGGAAAGGTCACCACCGATTCGAGGGGATACTCACAAACTCCAGGTTTGGTTTTCAATAAAAGTAATCAATAAAAGATTTCTTCGGTGGGTGGCAAGGGTGACGTCGACGTCGCTCGCAGAGGGATGTTGATGTTGCCATGGTTGGGAAGAGGGAAACCCCCTCCCCCTTCCCAAGGCGAATTTTTCAATGACTGCTCTTAGTATTATGAAATTTGTCGACAAAATCTAATGTACAGGTCGAGTCAAATGGCTGATGCACTTTTGTTTTTATTTAAAGCTTTTCTCATTGCTTAGAATCTGTTTTCCAACACATGTTTGGCAGGGATACTGATTGTGTAGTGATATGTGTAGATGCAGTTGTTTGATAGATAATAAATCCTTGCTTGAAGTCGGTTAGTGGGCTCTGCACAGTAACGTTATCGAAGAAATCACTCGCTTTGCCTCTCTTTTGTGGGAACATTTCTCAAGCACACGATCCTCAAGCAAAATGACAAAGGTTCGACTCCGGCCACGATATTGTTCCCAGTTTGAGGAACTCCGAGAATAACAATGCAGCGGAGATGCTTATCGGGGTGTTACTGTGTTCCCCCAAGTACATTAGCCGTTGAACAACCAGATTGAGTGGGATTCTCTCTCTCTCTCTCTCTCTCTCACAAGCAAGTTCAGTTGAGACTGCACTTGGAGCAGCGGGGGAGGGGGCGGGGATCTGTCTACAGATTTTTGTTAAAAATTGACACAGCTGATCGATGTTAGTTCTGCCAGGCATCTTAGGAACTGTTGTGAAATTAATGACGTTTCCTTTTGTTTTTCAGAATGGATGGTGTGGATGGCGGGGCTGGTGGGGGCAGTGGGTCAAATGGGGACCCCTTGGCCACCGTCAACGAAGGGGGTGGTGGAGGGGGAGGAAGCAGTGCCGGAGGGGGCGCCTCTATGCCTGCTGTGTCCACCGTGTTCGTCACCATCCCCCAGACGGCAGTCGTCTCTGCAAAAGGAGTGAGTAACGCAGCGGCTAGTTGCAATAGGAAGATCTTCTCTTGGCTGCCTTTGGTCCAAGAGGGAGTTCCTGTGGCTTTCTTAACCAGAATTGCGAACGATCGCATTATGCTATTTCTCACGACCGGCCATTCGATGTGTAATTCGCGGTTTTTTAATGATGTTAAGGATTTCCTTACAGTTGGAGACTATATTCCTTAGAGTTATGGATCTTTAATTACTACAAAATTTATTGTTTTTTTTTTATACAAAACATGTATGAATGTATGTGGTTGGGCGTGGGGGCGTTCAGCTGTGGATGGGAAATAGCGTCATCTGACTCAAGAAAAGGCTATGGCCCTAATGGCTTCATCTTTAAGGTCTTGCTGGGGAACGGACAGCCTCTTCTTTTGGTGCCAAACCCTTCAGAAGTGAAGAAGGTGTATGGCCTAATATATATATATATATATATATATATATATATATATATATATATATATATATATATATATATATATATATATATATATATTATATATTTATATATTTTATATATTTATAATTTAGGGTTGAACAGGGTTGGGTGGATTTGGTACTATTTTCTCAATTCTTCATTCATCGCCTGCAACACTCACGCTGCATCGGCTGACGTCATCAGAGGTTCCTCGAATGAGGAACACATAACCGCCCACATTGTCTTACGGAATTCGAATCTTGGTTCTTTTATATATATATATATATATATATATATATATATATATATATATATATATATATATATATATATATATATATATATATATATATATATATATATATATATATATATCTCTCTCTCTCTCTCTCTCTCTCTCTCTCTCTCTCTCTCTCTCTCTCTCTCTCTCTCTCTCTCTCTATTGAGATCAATTGAAAATTGATGCTGACTCCTGGCCATCGATATAAATTACATAGAAAGCATCGTTTTAGCTTTTGATTACCAAATATTTATCCAACTAATTACACAAATTTCTTTAACAAGGAAGTTTTGTGCGCAAAAGGAAACGAATGCTTCATCCTGTCATTTTTGTAGTCGGTTTAGGTGTTGCTTCCAGTGCGTACTTGGCAGGCCCAAAAAATATCACTAAGAATTTTTCGTGGCACGGTCCAGTAACATCTCAGGCCAGACTGTTGGCTTCTGGTAACCACTTACGGGCTGTGTGTGTGTATGTACACCATATCTCCGCCCATGGCAGTTGCTTCTTAATAATAAGGAAGAATCGCTTTACGCAAGCAAGGGATAAGTATTGAGAGAGATCCCGGAAGAGACTAGGTGGTGGTGGTGTTAGGATACGGTGTGGGCAAGATCTCAGTGCCTCTTGTGAAAGAGATGGATTGTTGCTAATTGGTAAGCTTAGAATTCATGGCATTTTAGTAGAACATGGGTGTTGTTAAGATTTGATTGACCAGAGGCCTTCTCTTTGCTTGCATTGAAGGACGCGGTTTTTATATATACATATATATCATGACAAATATAAAGTACCGATATATATTTTTGTTAATCGATTTAGTCGATAAACTTCCACCGAAGAGACCTGATGGACAGTGAAACTTCAGGGACGGATTAAGACCAGGAGGTATATCACCATTTTTTTTTTGTGGTTAAGAAGAATAAAATGAATATATATATATATGTACGTGTTTGCAGATAATACACTTGTACCCATGAGCGAACGCTTATTTAGACTGGTCCACGATGTAGACTGTGGACTGATCGGTAGAGAAAATGAACAGGAGTGAACTATTGTTGTAGATGTGAAACTGAGCAAAACATTGCATAGCTGGAGTGAGAGAATCGTCGGTTCAAATGTTTTTGGAATCGGTCTTGTACGAGTATATGCCAGAAAAAAAGAGAGTATCATATTTCAAGTGTTTTCCCGAGATAAATTCAAGTAAAAAAAGGGGATATTGTTAGAATACCGTGTAATTATCAACACCTGTTTTGCTCGCGTGTGTTCTATTTCTCATCGGTACGTGAACGTGTGATCCAAGTGATAAAATTGGCATGTTGAGCTTTCATATCCTTATGCAACTTGGGCGAAATGTATGTACAGTTCAGTTGCGCTGGCATTGTTGGTGGGCAGTTTGTGATGCCTTATAGAATACATTTTGAGCTTGACTTTTCATTGGGCTAAGAAGAGCTGAAAATGATTTGGAGTGGCGTGGAACTTCTCCATGAGCAGTTGCCGTTCCATATTCGTTCGGATTCGTATAGTGGAAGTGAAGTGGCTGTATCACTTCGTTCCAACACTCAAATTGACAGCTGCGATGGAGTGAGGAAGAGTATTTCGAATTCACAGACGCTTCCAGTGAACTTACTTGACTTGGGAAGCGATATGGTTGCAATGTCGAATCTTGATCAGATGGCACGTTCTTTCAAACACTAAAACAGTATTTACTTAGGAAACCAAGTCTAAGGTAATTGAATGAAGTTTATGCGTTGTCAGTTTTATAGATGTTTGTGTGATTGCTCTTACTCTTGTTTCTGTATGTTCATTTAGCCAGATGAAACGCAACATGCAGTAGATTAAATGACTTTGCACTTTTGATCTCACTGGGATTTTACAAACCTCTGTTTCATATCGGGGCTGGATTATTACTGTCCTATTTCAAAGGATATACATATTCTTTTACTTAATCGAGTATCTAGTCTGTGTTGTGGTGTTTGCTATCTGTCATGACGCGTTTCAGGAGAATCCTTCCTTCAGGCAAAGGCAACGAATGACGAGTACGGCCACTGACAGTTTGGTTTAGATTGGGCCAGCCTTTTGCGAGCACGGGCCCTTACTTACAGGCTGCCTACAAGTGGGGCGAGGATGTTTAAGGGAGTAAAAGGACCTCTGGACACTGCAACCAAGGCGAACATGACCTTGAAACCCGGGTCAGGTCAAATAGTAAAGTGCGGCAGCAGAGGTGAGAGGTAATGGCAAGACTGCCTACCTTTTATTAGACATTTTTTTGCCGTGAAGTAAGTCGGGTTTGTGTATGTTTCCTGATCGGTTATGGCTTAGTTTTTATTTTCCCGTCTCAGAGCCATATTTGGGTTGCTGCATTCTCTGAGTATCATCATTTTTGGTTGCATGGTCAAGTTGGGGGCGGTTCTTGTCCAGACAAGTTCTCGAGCTTTCGTATTCGCGATATCTGTATTCAAGGGAGGGAAGGAACTTGACCGAATTTGTTGTGTTGAGGCCATTTTTGTATGTGGAGGAGTAGACCTTCCGTGAATGTGAGGCGGCAATCATCTGGCGCATTACGTGAGAGTAAATTGTTGAGAGTTCTTTTCTTCGGTAGGCCTCCTTTTATATTGGTGTTGGAAGGTGATTAAAAGCCTCTTCTTCTTGGAGACGTGACACAAGAGGCCTTTGCTTAGCTGTGTGGTGCTCTCTGCCACATTTTGGGCATTTGAAGTGGTAGATGACCTAGTGCTCTAACGGGCATCACGGTTATTCCGATGATTGCTATTCATGAGCCGGGTGACTCCAGTTGCTTGAAATTGGGATGCTTGATTGCATAGTAACGTGGCTGTTCTCTTGAATTATTGGTTGATGGCGGAGTTGTGTACATTGTTGGATGTGGTTGAGAAACCCCACCGGGATCTTGCTGCATGACCAGCCACGATGTACAAATGACTTGCGTTATATGCGTATATGCATCTATGATACTGATACTGTTTTAGTTCTTATGTTCTATAATTAATGTTGTATTGGCGGTGGTAGCTTTCTTTTTTCTTCAGGAGGTTTGTCCTAGCCTATTGAGTTCTGTTTGTACCTCGAGGAAGGTGTCTTTGGTATATTTGAAATGTAAGCGATGGTGGTAATGATATAAAAAAAAAACCCAGTGTTGTCATGCCCAGGTCAGACTTAGTGAAGAACTCCACCGAGAGGAACTCGTCCCCTCACCATCTATCTGATATGTGGTCATTGAAGTTATCGATGCTCTCTGCGACTTGAGTAAACAGTCGATCGACGTCCAGAGAGAGGCGGAGGCGCGCATTTGGGGGTGATCTAATCCCTAACTTAAGGGAAAGGGCCTGAGGATTTCAAATATTTCTCTGGTGTTGGTTGGTTCCATTTCGTTACGATGAAGAACCTAACCAACGACGGTAGGGATGTATAGTGATCTAACACTGAACCACCCGCGTTAGTTCTGCTGAACCAGGTTCGAATTTTGGCGTAGATGAAGTCTCAAAGTTTCTTCCCCAAATACAGCTCGAAGGTTGTCAGAGGAAAGGATCTCAGAAAAGTTAATATGGAATCGGAAAGGTCAGGGTTTACGGCTTGGGCAATTTTCATGGATGCCCGCAAAAGGATAAACACCTTGAATGAAATCCTCAGAGTGGGGATGAATCAGTTTTAGCTCAAGTTGAATTTGTCTGAATTCGATAGTTACGATTACTACATGTAAGCTGAACAAAAAATTGTTTTTATACTTCGTGGTAACATTGGGTGATTGCTTTTCTTCCTTACCCATGTTTGAATCCTGGCGTAAGAGATGATGTTTCTTCCTTTCATTTCCACATTCAAATTAAATGTTTCCAGTGGAAAGCATATAGCTAATAAAAACTATATGTAAAATGTGTATATACAGTACATACAAATATACTCGTATAATACATACATACATATACACACAACTACACGTATATACATAAACACAAAATAGGCAGTAGTCATTAATGAGGGTGGCGTCAGAAAAAGCTTTACAAGTCACAAAATATTCTTCATCAACTGGATCGAGTATCTTTAACATTAGCTTTTTAGGAACTACTGATACATTAATAAATACATCAGATTTATATACAGAAAAATAATCTAGCATACAAAGAACTTTAGACATGAATTTTGCCAAATGAACGAGAGCGGTATGTGAGGTAATGGTAACAGTAGTTGTAAAATGCAACAGCTGTATGTCATCTATACGACCCAACGAAAATTTATAATCAGTTTCCATTACCATCGGTTAGTGACACTGCATATTAAGAAGCATAACACAGAGTCAGAAGCATAGTTGATTTATCTACTGCGTGTAGTTTGGTATCGTAGAAGTTATTAACGTAATGCTCTTTGGAATGAATACCGTTTAGGAAAAAAACCATTTGATGGACAACTTACCGAAAATATTTTTTTTCTCATGCCGCACCTTGGCGTCATTAGAAGTGATTTAAGGCTACGAGATTACACTCATAAACGTCTTTATTTACCAAAGCTACCGTACGCCACGATACGTCATTTTTGTCGCGGGACCGTAAATCCCACATGGAGTGTTTGAAGAGCAGGTGGAATGTCATCCACTTTGTTGTAGTGTCAGGCAGGCTCCTCGCATTATCTGCAGCATTGATGTGATCTCCCCAAAAAATTCAGGCAATGAACCGAAGGGAGAGACACCAACGCTTAAATCTGTAGGTCTTCAATTATGTCTGCGCGGACAACTCTTGCCATTCAGAACTCCACTCTGAGATTTTATGCGTACCTGATCTCCGCCACCGCTTCTGAGATAAACCCCCCCAAAGTTTCGTGTGCTTGGAAGTCGTTAATCCCTGCCTACGATTATTGGCCCCTGGGTGGAATGATGACGAAACCCCGGCCGTATGAAGTATTGTCGTGATCGTCACTTGCATGGATACACACGCATTGACTCCGACAAACATGAGCTGTTCTATTTTTTCCTCGGCAAGACAAGGCAGACTAGGCGAAATGGGTGAGCGGTGACGTCAGCGCCCCCGCCTAATGACGTCACCCTCCCCTCTCGGAGTTATCCTCCATCCGTCCTCCCCTCTCGGAGTCATCCTCCATCCGTCCTCCCCTGCCCCCTCGCGTCACCCCTCCCCGTCCTTAACTATTTCTCACCTCTCTATCGCCCAGGAAACACTCCTAAGTGACGCCACACATCCTCTCTTTCATGCCATTATATATTGTGTTTGCGGTGAGAGGCTCTGTCGATTTGTTGAGATTCTCCTTCCATCTCGTTTGCCTTGAGAGTTTTTCGTTGCCAGTCTTTCGAGGCTCATTACTTTAAACAACAGGATCATAACGACAGCTAATTAAATGATATGATTTAATGTGTGAAGGTATGACTCGTGTGCGTGGCTTTTATCCATGTATTTATCGATTTGGTTGTTTCCGCTCAGCACTTACCTGCCTGCCTTTCCAATGAGATTTGCTGAGCTGATGAGAGTTGGCGAACTTTTCATTAGTGTGTACTTTATAGCCACAGATCTCAAGCCCAGTTGGTAGGAGTATACCCCAATTTCTATTTTAATTTCGGCGTCAGTTCATTCTAGTGTTTTTGCTGTGTCAGTTAATAACAATATATTAAGAATGATTCTGTTAATCTCTGCGCTGAATGACCTTGTAGATCTCATCGCTTGGCCGTTGTCATAAATTCTGTATTCCAATTAACATCAAGCGGCTTGATTTTTCATTAAACTTGTCCATTATCGTAGCGTCACGAAAACTACAGATTGATAGACTAAAGAGGAGGCCGTTAGATATTTCTGCAGCCTCCTACCGCGCAGATTTCTCGAGTCTCACGTGTTTTGCTTCTTCCTATAAACGCTCGTGATTCATCATACCTCGGACGTATATTCTCTAAATTCACCGCTCAGTTTTTAGCTACCTTTGAGTTACTGCATTATCTTAGGCATGTCAGATTTCTGGCTTACTGTACTGCAAAGAGCATTCTGATAGCAGTGGTTGTACGTGACAGTTTGTACCCTGATTTTGCCCTCCCGTAAAGGTTTGTAGTTTTCTCTCCTTAAGATGTTCTTCCAGAATATATGCTGCTCCACTGTTGTAGGTCGTTAACACTTTTGTCTTTTAAGCATCTTTTCATATCGCGTGTTTGTTTACTTAAGTGGTGGTGTCTAGTGTCTTGTTCCAGAAGCCCCCTTTCAGTGATTTTGCTTTAATCTAATGATTTTCTCCTCTTAACCGGAGCGAAGTAAAATATTACTTTCTGTAATTCAGAAAATATTCCCCATGGCCATAGATGTTCTATACAGGGGTCTTTGTTAGTGAAGGAAAATTATTATTATTTCTACAGAGAACTTTTTCATATTTCGCTTCGAGTAGCCACTTCACTCGCTTGACTACGGAGGCTGCTCAGGGTTTTCGTAGTGGACGTTATCCCGAAAGGATATCCGGAATGATGAGGGTTTCGGCGCAATGAAGTCCTGTTGTTTAAGGATGACTCGTGAATATCCTCAAAGCATGTAGAAATGTAGAAAACAATAGCAGCCGTAACCCATGATATTTGGTCAAGATCTGCCAAGAGTTCACGAACAGAGGAGAAGATCAATCGAGAGGCCTCTTTCACACCAATGAAGATGTTGCTCGAGTGTTAGCGATAACTATTTTCAGCCCCGCTTCAGCAAATGTCTATTTGTAGCGTCAGTTTCTGCTCAGACATGATTACCCGGTTTTGACTTTTGCCATCGAAGAGGAATATGCAATCTAATTTACCACACACACACATATAGCTTGCTTCTGCTCGGGATGGTTGCGACGTCTCTAAACCGGACTTCCTGCTGATCCACAGCGTTCGCAGTGGCACATGTGCTCGAAATAGGAATCGTTCGCTGAAGTTAGATTATTTCTGCACGACTTCCGTAGAATCTGGATTTACCGCCCCTTTTTTTTCATTATTCGAGCGTAACACGTAGATGTTTGTTTTTTTGCCTCACACTTCCCCAAGAGGATATTTCTACGCATGACGGAAGGTGTCTTTTTTTTTTTTTTTTTTTACACAGTCGCTGTTGGTTCGTCATATAGACGCTGAAAAGTGGACCATCAGATTTTTAAAGCTTACTGCTTCGGTGTTGTCATTATTGATACTGCTATGTGCATTACTGGTATTCATCATAAGAGTCATTCGCTATGCTGATCGTTATGTTTTCGTGAGAAATACATAATTTTAAGCCATACGAAGCTTGTTTTCATTGTAGCCCCCAGATAGGCAAGTAAAGAAATGCGCTCTTTTCTCGTATGGCATTCTCATTAAGATTTAGATTAGTTCGATTAGTTTTTAAGGTTTACCATTCAAGGCTTGCTCTCTCTCTCTCTCTCTTTCCCGATTGTATTCTTCCCTCTGTGACGGATGAAAGAAAACGACACAAAGCAAAGTTCCAAAACTTTAAGCCTCGCATCCCCACGCCAGATGCTCCTTCCCTCTGCCGTTGACCTATCCGTTTTTATTCAAATGGTGATGCCCCCTCCCATTATAATTGGTACTCAGATGCCTGGCCTATTTTTCATGCGCTACTTTGACGCCCCAGGATTGATTTAAGAACGAAATGCTCTGACACTTAATATTGTTGAGGTCTAGGTAGTCTTCTGGTATGTTTTAATATATATATATATACGAACATTAATGCATATGTACTGTATCGTGGTTTCTCTCTCTCTCTCTCTCTCTCTCTCTCTCTCTCTCTCTCTCTCTCTCTCTCTCTCTCTCTCTCTCTCTCTTTCTCTCTCTGTTACGTTTTGTCGTCCGAACTCAAGTGTTGTGGTTGAATCTTGGGAACAGCAGTAATAAATATGACAAAAGGAAAAATTTTTTCCGAGTTGAGATATTTGAGTGTTGACGACTTACTTAGACGTAATATTTCTCTTGAGGTCACAAAAAAAAAAAAAAAAAAAAAAAAAGAGGTTACCAGGTATTTACTTGTCCTATTTCTCTTGAGGTCACCAAAAAAAAAAAAAAAAAAAAAAAAAAGAGGTTACCAGGTACTTTACTTATCCCTTACCTGCCCATTCAGCAACCGTCTCTCTTTACTGCCTCCGCCTCTCAATCTGTTCATTCAGGGCCGGGTAGGACCTTGAAGGTAAGTTATGTTAACTCAGGTAGTATGAGAGAGGGACCCTCTCCCCTCCACAGCATTTGGTTACCTGGAAATTGAAGTTCGTTAAGATGCTTTGAAATTCACCTTGCGTTTTCCTGGCTCTTTAGTTACGGGCTCTTTCGTTTCATGGAGCTGCGATGGCTTTTTGGAAATTGAAGGTTGCCGTTTATCAGTGCAGCCAAGAGGCGGAACTCTATGTTAAAGTTTAAGTATTCATGATGTAAATCGTAATCTAATTTATGCTACTTATTTGTCCGTCATAATTCTCTCTCTCTCTCTCTCTCTCTCTCTCTCTCTCTCTCTCTCTCTCTCTCTCTCTCTCTCTCTCTCTCTCTCTCTCTCTCTCTCTCAGCGTAATAAAACAGTTAACAAGCAGTTAGAGTATTTTTTATCTTTCCACATTAATCTATTTACATACGATGCTAAATCATCTTTACAGGTTGACATTATGATACTTCATAGCAGTTAACATAGAAGACATTTATACATAATACTTTGACGTGAAACATAAATATTAAATTGCGAGATAGTATTTCTATTTTCATGATAAAACCATGTTCATAGTACCATTACTTTTAATTAGATGTTGAATTGCTGTTTTCAGTGGCAGTAAGGGACTTTTCATACTTTTTTGTGAAGTTCATGGTCAGTTTTGTTCCTGAGGTAGGAATGAGAATTAGGACTAATTATAGTCAGAACCCGGAAAGGTTGTATACTAGATTTACAGATTGCATCATTTTAAAGTGGATTTGTGTACAAAACGTTTTGTTCCCTGTCGATAGCCAAATTTTAGGAAGACTGTGTGAGACTCGCTAATAATTGGTACCTCAGATATTTCTCCACAAGGATAAACATTTCTGGCTAAACTCATTTTACAGGACAAAAAAAGAAAAAAAAAAAACTTCGATCAGAAAGGGGGACATCCCTTAACCTTGAACCCTCTGCTCTTCAAATCATCCCCTTTGTGCCTGTTGTACAAACCAAGGCCCTGTCAGTTTTCGGGACTTGCTTCCTCTCCCTGTTGTGGTAAATTGTGAGCGAGCTGCTTTTGTCAGAAGAATAGCTATTGTTTTCTATAGTGCACTGGGCATGGGTAATTTTACTACTCCCGCAATTTCTCTTGTGTATGGAGGTTAATTTGTATTCTCTTAACCCTGAAGTTATTTGTCGTTCTTGGGAGATCCACACGATGCATTTGGATTGCGATCAACCTTCACGTGTGGAGTATTCAAAAATTTAAATTGTGAATCAGGAGTCACTGGTAAATTAATGTGTCGTATTTTGGAACAGTTTGCCTGCCGAAAGACACGCGAGAGCAGTGATATCGCTAGAACTATCCAAATTAGTAAAAAAAGAAAAAGAAAAGCATACTTAGAAAGGATTGGTTTGGCGTGCATGTCTCGCTGACATATCCCCACCGTCATTCCGTAGACTTGACTCTGAGCATGTCTTTAATTCGATGGGTGTAGTTGAGAATTTGTACGTTATATGACCAGAGTCGTTTTCAGATGGGGAAGTCCGAATTTTGCCTCTTCGATATTGATTTGCTTTGTGAAAAATTGAAACCTGGTTAAAAACCTAAGTTATTCGTTTAATATTACCGAGAAAAGAGGATTGGCAGAAAAGCTGTTCAGCTGAAAGATGAGACATGTTAGATTAGCTTCGCCACTGCTGTTATGTAGGTCGGGTAGTAATAATACTACGGATGAAGTACAGGAGGGGTTGCATCAAAGGAAGCGAACGTTTGCTTTCGGAATACTCTACTCAGAAGGGTTGGTTATCATTTAGTGTGTGTGTTTGCGCTCATGCCGTTGTAGCTGTTCAGAGAGAGCTAAGTATGGCATGCTTGTGATTTTCATGAACTTGATCGCATTCATGGGCTCTTCGACCTCATCTTGACTTTTCTCGTTTTGTGACTTTCTCCGGCGCTCAAGGCCGATCAAGGCCAGCCAGCTAAACTTCACACCAAGATGCCATTTTTTCGCGTTGACTTCGTTTAATTCGTATCCTGTCGATTCTTTGTATTTGCCGCTTAATTTACGCTTGACATGCGTGGTCAATCACTAAAATTGTTGAGATTGTTTGCGATTAATTTTGCATGGGACTGCAATGACATTACTATAAACCGTATGGTTTATGTCGCAGATTGCTAGAAACTATAGTGTTTGGCAATTCTGATAGTTGTTTGAGATGGTAAAGTCTGTTTAGTAGTGAAAATCAGTGGCAGTGGAAGAGAGTTCAGTGGGATTTATCAGAGGTCTAGAGAGCGGGATTGTAGTGTCCTCTCCGTCCCTCCCCCCTCCCCGACAGATGGGGGGAGGGTTTGAGGGGGAGTGCAACGGGACGGGGGGGAAGACGCATGAACCTTGTGACGTGTTCAGCTGGGGGGCCCCTCCTCTCCCCTCCCTTCCCTGCTAGCTGTGTCGGTTCCCTCACCAAGTTGGTCTCAGACAAACCATCATTAGACTCTTGTAGCTGCTACCGTCCACACGCGTGCCTACTATCCCGCTGTCTAGCTGAGCTATATAGCTTTTATAACGACCCCTATCTTTTAATCTGCCACGCTCTTTTTCTCTCTCCTCGGGCCATATTGAGGATATCTGGCCTATTTAGGAGAGACATAACCGGTGAGGAAAATGTGAGCTTCGTGTGTGTTTTCGTTTTGGCCCTTAGTTGGAAACTACTGAAGGAAAGTGATAACGCTGTGTGTGAGATCATTATTATTATCATTATTAATACCTAGTGTTGTAGTGTGGTGACCTCGGGCGAGTGCATGAGCTGTGTCATTCGTTATCCCTTATGAAACATGGTAAGGATGTTAATGTTTGTTCTTTTCCTTTCCAAAGAAAATGACCACTTGCTTCTCTCAGTGCAATAGCTTAGCTTAAGCCTTGACAAAATGCTCTTCATCTTGGCACAGGAGATGTAAAATACCCGATAAAATTATTAAAGTGACGAGGATGATTATGTGGTGTTTGCCCATGTGCTGCTTGGCGTTTGAAAATAGGCATGGTTGGTATGTAAATGTCTCGATGTTACACCCGAAGTGGTTTTCGTTCATACCGAAGTTTCGTAGGCGTAGATGTGTTTAGTGGAAACTAATTGCAAACTGTGAGTTTTGTAAAGGTGTGCATTTAGCTCGTGTCGTAGTCGGTTATGGCGAACGGTTAGACCGCAGCTAAAGCCCCTTGCCAGCCAATTTTGTTCCTCTCAGGGGCAGAGCGTCTCCCACTGCCTTTGTGTGTGTTCCTTGATAATCTCATTCTCAGTGATGCGGTAAGGTGACTGAATATGCTTCATTTTGTTCAATAGTTAATTATAAACAAGGATCTTTAGATTTGCTCATGTTGTCTTCTGTGATGAATTCGCTCACACGAAAATATGTATTAAACCTCGGAATGTTCGGTGGTATGCTCTTATTTGCGCCAGTAGTTCTAAAAGTGGCCTAACCCTCCTTTCATCCCCAGTTCCCCCCACCCTGTATCTTCTCTATTTTCACCATGTGACTCCTCCCTCCCCATCTCCTTTCTCGATTTCCTCCATGCCGACCCCCCCCCTCCCCTTCACCCTTCCGCATGTCTGCCTCTTCCTATCCATACTAGCCCACTTCGCCCTGGAGTGTGGAGGGCATTGTTGGAAGGGGGTGGTGATATGATGGCCGCAAGTGCACCTTGACCTACAGGAAGATCTCTTCCTCAATTCAAGATCATTTTGGCTTGTCCTTTGAAGTAGCGCGAATGTGATCGGAATTGACCAACTGTGTTTAACTTTATTTAGGAGTTAATGGCTTCATCCAGAATTCTGGTGTCGTAGTTTGTTAGAGAGAACTCATTTTCTAGGTTTTCAATTTACGTACATTGGAGCTTTAGTACAGTAAGAGAATACTCACCCGATCCGCGGTAGGTCATTTTGTAGCTGAGTAACGTTGCTTTTTTTTATTACTAAATGCATGTTAGCCATGTTGTTGTAAACATTTAGTTTGGTATTTCGTGAAGCAAGTGTACCGTTTCCTGGCATTTACGTGTCGAGATTCAACCAAACAGATGCTTTGTAAGCGAAATGACAAATTGGTGTTGTAGTACTGTGATAAACCATTGTTTTTCTATGTAGTGTACAGTTTTCCCCCGAATACTTACATATATCGTTGTAACGTAGTTTTTTGCTTTTAATTAACTCAAGGACGGGCTAAGGCAACAAGACCATTATCATGTAATGGGTTGGTGGTGTTGATGTGATGACGTCAACATGAGGTATCCGGTTCGTGACCCATCCCTCCCCCCCACCCCCTACCACTGTATTCTCACCTGCCTGCCTACATTCCCCTCCCATTTTTCCCTTCACTCCCTCTAGTCATGTATGTTGATGTAAGCCATGTTGTTTTATGAGTGTTGTAAGCCATGTTGTTTCATGAGTGTTGTCATGATAAAAATGAATGTTTTCTGGACACGTGTATTGTAGATATGTTAACTAAGATTAAGAAGTGGTTGAATATATTCACGTGATGTATTAACAATGGCAAGTATCGTTAAGTGCAAGTGTAAAGTAGATATATTTTTGAAACAATTGAAGTGCTGGGTATGTTAAGTCATTTAAAAGACCTGTGCCAATTCTTTATTTTTATCAACATTGATCTTGTGTAAATAGTGTGGTAGATATAACTTGATCTCAATCAATTTTGACTGAATAAAAATGAGTGAATTTTTGAAATTTGAGGAACTGAATGCAGCTTGAAAGTAGCTGTCTAGTCATACAGGCCTTTGGTTATTGTTTATTAATTGTAATGGTTTCTTTAGAGTACAATACGAAGAACTTAAAACACAAACCTAATTGAATTTTTGTTAGTTCATAAAAGTAATTTTGAATGTTCTGCAGGATAAATTAGTATAGTTAATTAGTCTCAGTCCGACATTCCAAGCATATTACTAATTTAAGTAAAGGGTTCCTCAATTATTGCTCTTATATATTTGAGTGTTGTGGCTTAATTACAGAAAAGTGCTCGAGCTGCAAATCAGCTGAAGGGATGCGTTATCATTTCCATTTCAGTAGTAGCAGTGCCTGCCAGGCTTCAGTCTAGTCAATCTATTTTTTTTTTTTTTTTATTCCTAGATTCAGAGTGTGATCCAGCAGCCATCCCAGCCAAGTGTCATCCAGAGCACGGCTCTGCAAACAGTCCAGATATCCAAAGGGAACGTTATTCTTCTTAAGCAACCCCCAAATTCAGTCATTCAGTCAGCTGGTGGAGGCAACTTGCCTGCAGTACAGGTGAGAGCTTGTATGTCACATTGTCGTCTGTGACGTAAGCTGCGTCAGTAAGATGCATTATTGTGAATACATGAGCTAGAGAAATGAGTATGTATGAGGAAACCTCGTTGATTACCAGTTTGGTGTTAGATATGATTTAGCACCTTCAGTTGCTTTTGTGATTACACGTAGTGGAGTATTTTTAATCAATGTAAATTAGTTACAAGGAATTATATCCAAGAATAGTGGCCATCAGAAGCTTATCAGTATGTATACTATGAATATTATCCTTAGCTGAACCATCTCATAAGAATCTTGAAACATGACCTGCTTGAAACAGCATTTTATTACTGCATATGGTATAATTAAAATACATCTGAATGGGAGCATTTTATCTTACTGTTTTGGTACTCCTGAAAAATTATATGTTTACTGTCAAGGTAATTCCTCATTTCTAATTATCAAAGTGGTTAAAATATAAGGCTTTTGGCTTTGTTTTGGCTTAAAACCTTATTAGGATAAGGTTGCACTTTTCACCATAGGTGAGATAACTGCATATACTTTGATAGTTCAAAGTAGGCAGTTTTAATTTTGGTCACTTAGTGTTTTGTGCGTTGCTGAATTCTACGAGATCTGTACTCACAATATTTTTGTCTACATATGGTACCAAGTCTTTTCTTAATATTTTTGTCTACATATGGTACCAAGTCTTTTCTTTTCATCCATTCTTCATTTCATGTGGTATGCATATAATCTTTTTTGAAGAGCTTGATAAATGTTGATATAAAATTGTTGATGACTTTGAAGAAAAAATTCTTTATTTTTTAGATAGTTTTTGTCCATATTGTAAATTTTATTTATAATTAGACTTATTCTCTTAATATCTGAATTACTTTGTGGGATACTTTTTAAATTCTTTTTCTTTTTTAATTTGTAATATTTGAGAGGCTGTTCTTCAATTGATGTGTAGAGAGTGGGATTAAAATCACGTTTCATTAGGTAATTTTGTTGCCACAAGAATATAAATAATTTTTGTACCCATGACAAAGATTTCCTCCTCGTTGAGCATATTTTCTTGTGTTTTGTTTATTTGATTCACTTGAGGTACACTCTTTAACAGCATAGTGTACATTCCTACAGGCTTGGAGTGGGTGCTGAGATCTTTTATTGTGTTACTACCTGAAGCTAACTTCCATTATGAGGCAGATGATCCAAGAATGTTGCCTCTCTCTTTTTTTCATGCTGTTTCTACTACTACTACTACATACTGTGCTCTCTATTGCCTCTTGATAATTAACACACTTTTTTTAAACCATGTATCCTGCATTTGGATTTTTTTTCCCCATACTAGTTGTGAAGGTTTATGGACCTTGCTGTGGTAAAAAATTTTTTGCCATGGTGTAATTTATTTGTGACTTACTCGGTAGGTGCATTGTAAGGTATGTTAATAATATGTATTTTTGGGTTGAATAGGTGCTGGACGCAGGAGAAGAACAGGACTCCTCTAGAAAACGTCAGATCCTGGCGAGACGACCGTCATATCGCAAGATTCTCAATGAACTAGGTGGAGGTGAGATATCAGGTGAGGGAGGGAGGGTCTGTATGAAGTAAGAGTAATTTTCCTGAAAATGGTAGAGTGCCTAGGAGGGGAACTGCATCTTCAGTGATGTCTTGGCATTTGCATTGCAGATCAAGGGTTCAGTAATGAATTAGTGCCGTATTGTAGGAAAATACAGCATCATTATTACAATTAAGTGGAAAAGTGTCTTAATTGCTCATTGATTCATTTTATTGAATAAGATGCACATGTTAATCATAGATCAGATCAAATCGATCTATAATTATGCAGTTAAAGTTGTGTGTAAACAAGGTATATTAATCATGCATTTTTGTCTTTTGGTGGTTGTAGTATAGGCTACAAACATCTATTCATAGGTTGTTCTTAAAAAATTTAGCAATCCCAATTAATTTTACTTGGGAATTTACTTTTGGTTGTAGTATTTATTGAAAACAGGCAGTAAGGAATTCAGTTTTGGTTGTAATATTTATCAAAAACAGCCAGTAGTGAATTGGGTGAAATATAAAGAAAAAAATCTAATTGTGGTGTGTAAGGATCAGGTTCCCATAGGTCAGGATGTTAAGAGGAGAAGCAGATAGGAAGCAGTATTATTGTTTTTGAAAGTGAAGAGTATGGGACATGTAGATATGTAGCTTCAAATTTCAGAGCTCGCATTTGAACATTTTATTAGCGATGGTTTTGCTATACAGCCAAGTAGCGGTAAAATCCCTGCCTACTGTTTTCATTTACACCTGCTATTTTGCTATTGAGTAGTTTAACTGGGCCATCAAGTTTTATTTATACAATCCTAGGGGTATTCTTAAAGTTTAAAAATGGTGCTTAATAAAGAAGTTGGATCCTTTGGTAGATGGAGACCAAAGTGAATGATAGAAAAGTGAAAGTGAGCAAAATAATCATCATTGGAGTAGTAAATGCTCCAAAGAACAAAAAGTATTGGTTACAGCATGTCTGTCAAGGCACAAAGCTTGGATTACCCATTGTGGGGAAGCCCTTTTGAGAGTGCTTTGTCTACTTTTGCCAATTTTGGGTTTAATTACTGAAAATTAAATTGAGTGATTGTTTATGGAATACTGAAAATTACATAGACATTACTTACCTGTATGGGTGGGAGAGCTTGTATGTAAAAGCCAAAGGGAATTTTTTGTATGGCAAATCTGAATAACTGGGGAAATTGTACCAGGTAAAAAGTGACTGACAGTGAGGTGATAGGAATGAAGGAGAAGAGATTTCCTTGCACTTGAATACAGTAAACAATATTGATTGACAAATGGTAGTGCCAGTGTCCCATAGGGAACCAACTGCAGTATGTTATGTTTTCAAAATGTTAAATCACAATCAGATTAATTTAAATGGTGTAAGTGTTCCTATTGGATAAGGACTGGATTTTGTTTTATGTATTTAATACAGTAAATACTTGTTTCAGAATGAAGGGATTTAACATACACTATGTATAACTTTGACAAATGATTGTGTATAAACTAGCATATGTCTGTGGGAAGAATGAGGAAGTTGTATTTGAAGCTTGAGCAGCGCTGTAATGGAATAGTGATGTGTGCTATGCTCACCAGCCTTTTGTTGCTTATCATGCTCTAAAAACATTCATTTTCATTTACAGTGTTAATAGAATGAAATCGTCCTTCAACTTCAAACACTTTATCTACTCTTAAGAGTCTCTCCTAGATTAACTAAGGCTGTTTGAAATTGGTGATAATTTGTGTTTCCTCAAACTGGGAGTTGCACTTTCTCTGGAGTGTTTGTGCAGTGTTATTTGTCTACATCATTCAACCATTTTCCAAGCATTCCTAGCCTTGCTACACTATGAAGAGATTTGTCGTGAGCAATGCACTATTGAGAGGTACATTTTAGAGTTTTATTTTTGGTAGACAGGAGTCTTTTACCAGGGTGAAGAGGGATTGCCTCATTTGGGGTTAGATTATGCATTCGTTCAATATTGCTATGATGTTGGAAAATAACCTAATGGGACCACATTTATAACATGTTGTACTGTACAGATTTATGAATAGTATAGATTTATTTTGAGAGAGTTCATGTGGGAAGTTTTAAAATACAGTACCCATATGATCTGCATTTCTAAAATTGTTTTGCAGTTTATGCTCTTAACTGCCATTTTCTACTAGTGGGAATTTTATTTCCATTCACCTCCATATTCAGTGGCTACATTGATTCGAGTAAAATTAGACTTATTTAAATTATGTCTGGAACATAGGATCATAACAGCCAACAATGAAATGGCTGTATTAACTGTTGTGTGTTTTTTTTTTTTTTTTTTTTTTTTTTTTTTTTTTTTTTTGCGATGTAGTAACTTGTCAGTTAGAACGTCATAGATTTGTTTTACTGTATTACAGTAATTAATGTGGGTAACTTGTAGATTTTAAAATATAGGGGCACTCTACTAAATTGAACTTTTCATAACTACCGAGGAAATTACATGAAGGGTGGGATAAACCAGCAACTGGTTTTCAGCATTTTTAAAGTTTTTTTGAATTAGGTTTGCAAACAGGTAAAGTTTGAAATAAAGCAAGTGTCTCCAACATGAGAATACATTGTTCATATATAGATGCATTTGTTAGAATGAAATTCTTAGCAAATGTAATTTGATGTTGGCAGACAAAGGTGACGCTGGTAGCTCTGATTCCTCACAAGACGAACCAACGGGAACAGTGACCATTGGTGGGCAGCAGTATCAGACGGCAGGTTTGTTGAAAGGTCCGTCCGCTTATCGTGCGTTCACCTTGCCTTTGGAAAACAAGAATCAATAGTGAGATTTTGTTGCAAAAGAATTTGTTCTTCCAAATCAGATATCTTTATAGCAGTTGAAATATTGAAAATTTAATGAAAAAAAAATTTTAAACCATTCAAAGACAATGTTAACCATGTTTCTTCAGATATTTTGTTTAGTTTCCAATCCTTAGTATTGATAGGTGACTAATTATTTGACATGGAAGCATGCTTTAATTTTACTCGCATAAATATGAAAGCATATCTGTTTAGATGAGTACTTCAGATTGATTTGGATGTATTTAAGGAGATGGAGAAATTCACGCTTTGATTCTTGTCTTCCTTGATTATAGACAACTTCTTGTCTTCCTAATCTTCTGAAGAAGAAATCATGAGTACTTAATATGCTGTCTAATGTAAAAGATCTTGGTCCTTCTCCAATTGTGCTAGTACCACATTCTGGAAGTTAATCATGGAAGAGGAAAATCCTAGATCTAGGTAAACTTGTTTCATTAGTTGGAATTGTTGTTTGATGTTCTTGCCATACACATGGTTCAAGTTGAAGGATCCTGAGTTATAGGGGAAGCCAGTGTTTATATGTTACAGATTTTTAATTTAATGTGACTGTTATACATGGGAATGTGTCAAAAAAAGGTTTGACATGAAATTGTAGTGCCCGCTGTCAGTTGACCAGCTCAGAAGGTGTCTTCAGGAAATCTGTTTTATCTGTACCCTAAGTATTTTGTATTTTTCATTTACCCTTGCCATATTTTAGTGTGTATATATATATATATATATATATATATATATATATATATATATATATATATATATATATATATATATATATATATATATATATATATATATATATATATATATATATATATAATATATATATATATATATATATTTTTTTTTTTTTAGCAAAACAGCTTTTTTTTTAGTATAGCTTTTGCTTAAGTGAGTTGTACACTCCAAGAGATTTTAGTTGAAATGTTGGCTAAATTTAAACTAAGGTGATTGTTAAATATTGTGTTTGGAGGATAGTTATTTGTAGGTAAGCTAGTGATAAACTGTATACCTCAAGTTCATATCTACAACAAATTTAAGTATTGTTTGGTTTTATTAAGTTTTGAATTTTACAGCCCTAGGGCATTGTGATAATTTCTCGGTCATAAACGTAACCAGATATGGAAGGGGGACATAATTGGATGTTGGATTTTATGTAAAAATATATTTTAGAGTTGAATGTTAATTTTATTTTGGTAGTACGTATAGCTGATTTAAGTTTACTCTGTAGTTTGGTATTTACTAATTTTATTCACACATCTCTTGAGAAATTTTTGGTTACATTACTTATCCTGATGTTAAATACTTATCCTGATGTTAAATGTTTGATGATTATGGCATGACGTTATTTTTTTCCTTTTTTACTGTCACCGATAATGCTGTAGCAGTTTATTGGTAGAGTTGTTGAATTCATAATGTCAAGACATTTTTAGTAGTACATGAAATCACCTTTACACTCTTTTTCTCTCCATTTCACAGTAAATCATTGTGTGCTTGTTATGCTATATTGTAGTGTTCATTATTTTATGCTTGAGAAACAGTGCTTTGCTTAACGTTAACTCCTAATCAAAGAAGATTGATGAAAAGATGTTGGATGTTTTTATACGAGTAAATTTCTTGTTGCCCCATAATATATCTGTTGTGGAGTTGCCCCTGCCCATTACTGATGTTTTGTGTAGACCTTTTGCTTGGAATGGCTTTCTCAAAAATGTGCTTTTGTTTAGGCTTAGTTAATTTTGTTCCATACATTGGTGTCATTTTGGTGAGCGATTAATATTCTTTATTTTTAAGGCTTAATATTCTTTATTTCTGAGGCTTAATTTTTCATAAGTTGCCAGCTTTCTAGATATTGCAAGTTATAATCAACATCCATAGATGTCATATATGATGCAGTGGTAGGGGTGTATTTATGTAAATTTATGGTATTACAGTGATCCAGTATAAATTGATCATTTTGAATGATTGTTCCTTAAACTTAGTAGGTTATAATAGAAAATAGTAATAGGGTAATGTTACTTAGTGTTACATAAGTTCATTTGTGGTAAACTGTTTCAAATTATTAAGGTTAATAAAACTAGTTACATATCTAAGCTCTCATAGGGGCTGGAGGATGAATTTTTCTGACGTTTGAGAATTAGGTCAGGATTTAGTGAAGGTAATGTGACTAAGCAAGGGTGAGAAAGTTATAGAGGGGGTGTTGAATTTTAATAATGAACCTGTGAATTAGTGTAATTCTTCACATATTTCATGTGTTGTGGTGTAGAATATATAGGGAAATTAGATAGAAAAGAGAAAAAGAAATGAAAGAGAGAGAAATATAGAAGAGAGAAAAAGTTAGGATTTCTCTTTTCTATCTAATTTCCCTATATATTCTACACCACAACACATGTATATTTGAAATTGGTAAGTAATAGATTATTTACTTCGTTACTTACTAGATAGTTACATTAATGCAGATCTCTCGGGTACATTTAATATGTTGCTGGGTTACCACAAACATTTGCTATCGTAGCATTTAAGGATATCAACTTTACAGGCCTTTATTATTATTTTGTAACTTTTTTGAAGTATTAGTGGGAGCCCTGAAATCTTTTCTTGTACTGAATGAGTTTTCTAAAGGTTTTTGTTCTCAAGAAATTGAAAATGGTAGTTGTGTATTTTATATTAGTAATATGTAACTTGAAGTTAGCAACGTTATGATGCAAGGTTAAATTCATAAGCAAATTTGACTGGAGTTGATATTTTAAGTGCGAAGTAGTTCTTTTGCAGACTTCAGCCATTAGCTTTTATATATTGTAATGTGAAATGATAGTTTCAGTATTTCACTGTGGTACCTCTCTTGCTTACAGTGATTCCTGCTGGGAGTCTACAACTAAGTGGCCAAGGGAGTGACGGCCTTCAAACCATCGCTATGACAAATGCTGCTACCGCTGGTGGAGCCATTGTACAATATGCACAAGGCTCAGATCCACAGTTCATTGTTCCTGGTGAGACAGACTTTATAGTTGCTGTTAATATTATAAACTTAGTACAGTAATAGCATATGTTCTATGTACAAATATTTGAAGTGGTTAGGCTGATTGTATATGTCAGACTAGTCACACTTAAGGTTGTTAACACGAAGTTAACATAAGATGAAAGTATCTTTCATAAGCCCTTCATACTGCTTGTAAGTTCATAAACTCATTAAAACTCAAAGTTGTAATCTTGTTGAGCATGATACTTGGGCTGTTACCTCATACAAAGTAATATGGTCTGCCTGTTGCACTGTACTACATTTACTTAGCAGCATATGGTTAGTCTTCTGTACTTTACTTTGTTAATTTTCCTCTTTTCCATTTGGCTGGGTAAATGAAGTAGTTTCAACTTAAACTTTTTGTCAGGTACTCAAGTACAAATCATTAGGGGTTAAATAATTAAATACAAAAATTTTACACAATGATCTGGTTAAATAGCTGTATTATCTTTAAAGTGATCCTTTATAATTTTGATTTGGTTTTGCCTTGTGCATAATATGGACAGTTGCCACAAGTGACCTGAGTGGATTGAAGATAGCTACTAGCACTGGTGCAGGAGGTTTAACGCAAGGAGTAGTTCTCGCAACAGAGTCAAGTGTACACAGAGGTGATCAAATGGCTGAGGAAGCCACCCGCAAGCGTGAGATCAGACTTATGAAAAACAGGTGAGGGACAATAAATACTTTTCACGTTAAAAACTTCTCATGTCATTATACTTAATGTGCACTCACCAACAAAACTGAAGCAACTGTTTCCTTTAATGTTCAAGACACATATTGTTCACTAATGCAACATCTGGCAACTTCAGTCGTATGTTTGTTGTTTGCCTGATTCCCCATAACTTTAAATCATTAAGATTCGACAAAAGCTCTGGAATCATTTGTTATTAGTCTTAGTTTCACTTGTCTTTGAGCTCTTCATTAATACAGTTTTTTGTTTCGGTAATTCTGTAAACCTGACTTTCAGTAATTGAATTTGCCCAGAAAACTTTCTTCAGATGTAAACATTACCAGTTTCTTGATTTTCATCAGCACCCATTAATGTACATAGCAGGGATAGTGAGAAGGTTTTTGAAAGGGAGGCATTAAACCGTATTTTATGAAAAACATTTATTATAACATTAAGAGTGTACAGTAATTAGAACGAGAAAAATAGGGAACCCAGTGAAAAAAGTGTTACATTGCTCAGACCTACAAAACTCATGACTGTTGTCAGAGTTGGCAAACAATTGGTTGAAATCATCATTTGTGAAATCATGCTGTAATTACAGGCAAGTTATTAATGTAAACAACCATCAATCGCCATTTATTAAGTGTAATGGAGACTCGATAAGTACTGTACCATTATTGGTATTAAAAGAATAAAGAAATAGAATATGCATGTAATTTGGTACTAAAAACGGGGGCTCAAGATGCTTGATGGTTAAATGTTTCAATGTTTCGCCAGAGCTTTTGGTAGCTGTGAAGAACACAAACGTAAACAAAGGATGTTGTAGTAAAGTGGACAGGTTTTCTCTTTTAATTATCAGTAATATTTGTGATTTGCAGGTTAGTGTACACTGCACCGATATTGTATATATTTTGTAGACTTACAAATTTATAATCCAATGCTAACTTAACCTTGAAATGAGAGAATTTTAGGCTAACTAGGCCTAAGGCAAGCATAACCTAATGTAGTGTATGATTCCAAAATTAGCCTAGGCCTACATAAACTTAGTCTAGCCTGGACGATATTTGCCAAAATCTTGACTCGAATGTTACATGGGCTACAATCAGGGATTTTTGGGGTAAAAAAAGGAGGGTTGAATATTAAATGGGGTCAAACATTACACAAGTAAATACAGTACCCCAACCTTTACCTTTTTATATTTATGCTAGCATGATGGTAATAGTATTAATGGGGGTTATGATTCTTGACAACATCAAAGTCAGGAGGGTGGGGCAGTAGGTACATAATGTAACATCCAGTGACTTGTTTTCCCACCCAAAGTTCTTGGGCTCCTCGCATCAGAGACATTCTTGCTGATTTAACTAGTTTTGTTCAACCTCTTAGTTGTTACAACATATACTACCACTTATGCCCGCTAATTTTTAACACTGAAATACAAACATAAATATAGAGAAACCTAGAGCAATTATCATTTTCACTTATGATGATGTAATAATAATAATAATGTAATAATAATAATAGTGTTCATAAAGGAAAATGAGTATATGTTGTTGTAATATGGAGTACCACAACCAGAAATCTACATTCTGTATTACAAGTGTGTCTGAACGAATCCATCTAAAATTTCAATTTCTTCGTACATATATGGTGTTATCAGGTATCCAAGTGTTTTAGTCTTGCAGATTTACTTTTATGGTCATATTCTAGAGTAAATTTAATAAGATTATGCATTTTCAGAAAAAAAAAAACTTATAAATTCAATGAAAACTGTTGCTTAACAACTGGTGCTGAGTGTACATTTAGGTTTAACTTTTAAACACCAAACTTTTACATTAGGAGCAATAATATTACCCTGTCTTCAAGTGTACCAAAATGAATAATCAGTTCAGTTGTCTGACTCGTGGGTATTTCATGAGTAGCCCTACTACCCAGTTCTTGAATGTAGAACAACACTGATAATTTGTGAGAAGTTGCAATATATTAAAGATACTAATGTGATCATTAAGAAAAAATTCTTTGGGCTAGCCATGTGAGAGCTAGTGTTAACTCAATGGTCTGGCTAAACTTAGTAATAATGATCTCCACTACGAGGTCCTTGTATTTTGTCTTGAGCTGTGCATGGTAAATAGTACTGAAGGTTCTTTTTCATCAATTTTTGCCTAGCTTCCCAACTAACTTTGTAGTTCAAACTTTCAGTTCTCAAGAACAAAGCCTTTGGGGGATCAGTTTTTAAAATACAGTATTAATATTCTAGCACATTCTTTTTTTCATTTTCTGATTATTTGGTAATTATAAGAATGTGTATAATTTGAAGCAGGCTACCTTTTGTGTCTTGAAGAAAGAATAAGGTTTGAGGCAGATGACAATAGAGTGGGCTTATCCTTTTTTGGATTTTAAGATGTAAGTGTTTTGAAACCCTTGAACTTGCATATTTGAAAGGACTTGTATCAAAGAAGGAAGATTGTTTGTTCAGGTTTTTATTAAAATATTTCTTTTATTATCAGGGAAGCTGCAAGAGAGTGCCGAGCCAAAAAGAAAGAGTACATCAAATGCCTTGAGAACAGAGTTGCTGTCTTGGAGAACCAAAATAAAGCCTTGATCGAAGAACTGAAAACACTGAAGGCTCTTTACTGCCAAAATAGTTGATAGCAGAGCGTAAGTGAATTTGTCTCCCTCTAATCTTTGCGCAGTGATAATAGCTCCGAGCAGCAGTTTCAACCTTGAAATTAAGGTTAATTGTGCCAGCAAAACCATAGCTGCTGTTGTCTATTAACTGGATGGCTCTAAAATGTTTGCCAGCTGCTCTCATAGACTTAAAGACACAAAATGCCCTTGGCTGAAATTTTAAACCATTGTTGGAATGTGATTTCACATGAGTAATGGTAAGCTTGGTATTACATTTCATGAGGTTTATCCATGATACTGACTGCAATTTTTTTCCATTTCTTCATACCATTGAAGAACTGGAAATTTCCTCGTTGAAAACCTCGATTAAAGGTTTGTAGGAACATTTTTGGAAACAGAACTCATTGTAATCTGAGAAAATGTCCAAGCGCGAATCACTGTTTGTGATAATGTGACTGAATTGTTACAGAGTAATAAGGAAATTTTAGTTATGGTCAGCGTGTCTCAGGCATTTGACCAGTAATGAGAAGTGTCCTTGCGTCTGTAGAGTACTGCATGCCAATGTAAGGCAAGAAGTACAGTTTTGTTGTGCATACATCAACTGTGGAAGAACAGCTGATGCATCATGGTGATACTTGTAACATGGTTTATTTTCATAAGTAGAAAGGTATATTCCTAGCTATTGGCATGAATAGGTTTTGCTCACTATTTCCATATCATTGGCCATCTGCAATTTATTTTTGGCTTAGCTGAAATGTGTGCAAAACTTGATGCATTTTATTTTCATGACCATTTCATAACTTATCTGTAAATGAATAAAAAAAATTTCTGTAATATCTTGAGTGATAAAAGATGTTACTTGGTATTAACATATTCCACCAACTTTAAGGATTTTAAAGTAATTTTTTGTACAGTGTAATTATCAATTTTTTTTTTTTTTTTTTTTTGTGCAGTACAGAGTATTTCCCTGACAGTAAATGGAGTCTGTGGGATATTTATATAGTTGAATCGTATTTTGTCAATCAATTGTTATCATGATTTGCTAGTCAATTAATGCGATTTAGAATCGCTGAATATATTACCTTAGTGTATTTGCCATATTTTTGTGGAGGATGTGTTCATTGATAAAAATTTTAGGAGCCACTGGAAACCTCTAACCTCAATCCTCAATTAGAAGAGGTTTAATGGATGTTTTATGGAAGAATTCTTGACATATTTCATTGCCTGTGTCATTTTTTCACTCACTTATTGTCCTAACACTTCATCATATGTAGAATTTGACTTTTTCAAAAACTTCACCAGTATTGGATTTTAATCACAGGCATAAACATAATTTATCTCATTTGAGGGTATAAGGCCCCTAATCATCCCCTGAGGACATAGATTTTTATTTTGAGACAATTTATATTTTTTAATAGACTGCCCTGTTTTACTAACCAAAAATGGTAATGGTTAATTTTTGATCACATTGCACTTTGTCACAGCAACAATTGGTAGCCTCCCTACTTTATTTTTTTCTTAATACAAAGTTGTTACTTTAGGATAAATAAGAAAAGAAAGCTGTGAACATGCTGGAAAGTATAAACCATTAGTGTGCTGAAGTATGAAACTAATTTAAACGCTACAACTCATACATGTGCAGATTACTTTGTGTTAATCCTCCAAAAATAATTTGTTTTCATGTTATGCACTGTAATTGTTTCTGTAACATCTTTTAAAATGCAGTATTCATGGATGAGGAAACCCAAAGTTAGTGCATTTTAGCCATCACTACTGCTATAACAGTAATGTAGATATAATACATAAAGCAGACTACTATCATGGCAAGTTAATCTTACTTTATCTCTTTAAAACTTAAATGCTACCTTGATAGGTCGGTTGTCTGGTTAAACTGTAATCTCAACAAGGCTTAAACTTGATGCTGCTGTATTTTTTTTTTCTTAGAGTCCCATAAAGAGGTTTTGATTCTTTACTAATATTATTATTATTATCATCATCATTATTATCAACAGGTGGTTCGACCAGACACTTAGAAATGTTTCTTGATCAGGTACTTATGAGAGTGATCCTTTCATAAAATGGGCATGAAATTTGTCATGTGAGCAGTGCCTTTGGGGTTTATTTTTTTTCAAAAATTTCTTATAATATAATATATTGGATGAAAGTTCATTTTCTTGTGCTTTGCTGATGCTCAGTTACAGTACTATATATTTATTTAAATTTTTTAATCAGTGAAGTGTAAGGCTCACGTTAAATACCCTTTGCATGTATAGATGAACTGTAATGTGTAAAGTTTAACATATTTTAATTTTTATTAACATCTTTTGAGTAATCAGAGACTGATGTAGTGCAACTGGTAAATTTGAATGTGGAGGGTTTTTGGCTTAGGAAAAGATGTAAAGTTGAAACTGAAACAAGCAGTGTCTCTCATATACAATTTCCTCATACTTTTGCCATAATAGTGGCCTTTTGTCTTTTTTCTCAAGTTTAAATATGACTGCTCAAAATGTTGGTGGTTTGTGTACAAAAAAAAATGATTGCTGTTTCACCTGTGTTATAAACTCTTACATCTAGATAAATGTGCAACTTCATTGTGTAAGAGTATAAAGCAATTCCAAAGACCACTTCACCTGCTATAGGCAGAGGCTTTTTTGACTGAAAATGATTGTTCAAAGTAGCATCTGCAGCAGCAGCAGCAGCAGCAGCACACTACACACCAGATGAAGAATTCTGTTGTCTGTCAGTATATGAATTTTACTTGTATAACTGATCATCTTCCCAGTGAGAGTTTATGGCTGAAGTGATGCATAAAACCTTATGTACTTAAAAGATTGTAAAGTGTATACTCTGTACTCTCAATTTTGTGTGCATTTCTTTACTAAGTGTACATCTTGATTACTAGAGAATTTTTTACAAGTAAATTACTGTATGGTTTCTGTGTAGTCCTACTTGAAAAGTTTATCAGTTTCATGCTTTCGTCAAGTAACAGAATTTGTGAATAAAAGCAAGTGTTTAAAGTTTTTTTATTACTTTGATATTGAAAGTACAGTGCCACTAAAAAAATAATTAAGCAATTGTAGTAATTACTGAAATATCTGGATAGTTGAAGATGATCAGTTTTATAACGGCATTACTTTATGGATGTGACATATGATTTAATGTTTTGTAAATATTAATATAGGATTGCAAATGTGTTGTAAACATGATTGCCTGAAGGAAGAAGATAAGTATTTTTGAACATTAAAATGTTGTTGAATAAACGTTAGTTTTTCCTCATTAACCAAACAGCACTTGGAACAACACTCGAGTCATCCACCAGAAACGGAAGGTGGTCAACTTCTCATAATAAGTGGAAAAATAATGTACTGTGAATTTATAAGGGGCCAAGAAATTTTTCATGATAGGTCAAGAAAATATTGCTGAAAAATGCAAAAGTAATGAATAAAATCTGTATTAGATGCCAAAGCAGCATCAACCGTGCCTTCTTCAATGATACCTTATTCCTCATCATTGTCAATCGCTGTATTTTCCTCCTGATCTTCATCATCTATGAAAAGTCAAGACCTCTCGGTAGTCTCACAGGACTTCAAGCAGCCTTCACAGGCTCTGGGAGGTGATGATGTTAGGTAGTCATTCCATTCTATTGTTGAGCAACATGTCTGTAGTGATTTTCAACAAGAAGCACAAGGAATAGGAGCAATTCTGGCCCTCCAAGTACTGGATGAGAAGGATGTGGTACTTGCCATTATGCTTCATTAAGAAACAACAGACCTACCAAACTTTTCGCCGGCATGAAAAGTATCTGGCTGACAGTGTGGCAACCTGTCAACTCTTGCATTTACTTCGCCAACTGATGGGTGTAGGTAAATTATCCTATTCCTTGTGCTTCTTGACGTAAGTCACCACAGACATGTTCCTCAACAATAGAATGGAATGATTACCTAACACCATCACCTCCCAGAGCCTGAGAAGGCTGCTTGAAGTCCTGTGGGACTACTACGGAGAGGTCTTGACTTTTCATAGGAAAAGATGAAGAAGATACGAGGAAGAAAACAAAGTGATCAACACTGATGAGGAATTGGGTTTTGCTGAAGGAGCCGCAGTTGATGCTGCTGGGGCATCCAATACAGTAGTACTGATGTGCTCTGCTTGACTGCCGGACAGAAAGGAACCCTCTGATATGCAGTTCTGACTATTAACCTGATCTAAAGCACCATTAGCAAGCCCTCCAACAACAAAAAATTCAACAAAGAGGTTGGTTTACTTCCCTGATATCATGAACTGAATGATTTCTCTCAGCTCTCATTAAGGAGTTCTGAAAGGCGAAAAAACCTCCAGGTTTGACAGATGTCCAAAAGCACGAGTTGGATTCTCTTCCCTAAGAACTGCCCTGGTGAGCTCTATCTTGGACTGTGAACATGAACAACCAGGCCTAACAATGTCAATCATAAAAAAAAAAATTATTTGCAATAGTTGTAACCGCTCAAAATCATGATCCCCCAAGCCAATAAACCTCAAATTTTGAACGATTTTTAGGTAAACTCAACCTCTTTAAATTGTGGTTAGGGTTCTGTACATTTCTGTGTGATAGGGTGAAGCCAAACTCAACTTTGCAAACGTGTTTAAAGTACTAACATGCACTTTCCAAGGCTGAGAGGTGTAGTACAAACCATCTGGTTGTGCACACATGGTTCAGCATGAGCACACCGAACAAGAGGGTAGCGGTGACTCGAACACATGAGCTTCCCGAAAAGCACAGGCTACATGTGCCTGTTCATGTGACAAAAAATTATCAATACTGCCAGCATTGGTCGAAAAAGCAAAGCAGCAGATAAGCATTTGATAAGAATGAGTTCTGACCAGGTCATCTATCTTAAGTAGCTCCCTATGTTCATTGAGAGGCTACAGAACAGATATAGTGCTTTGAAAGCAACTCTTGGGTCTGTGGCAAGCTACTAGTAGACCAGGGTGCAACACGGTAGCATACAGACAGATCATCTTGGCCCCCACAAATAAGAGGAGGCCTGTCGCATGCAAACCCTGTCTATAATGCCACAGTTTGGGCCTTGAATACACATCGAATGAGAGGGTGGCACTGACTCAACTACACAAACTTTCAGAGGAGAGCAGGTGAAGAGTCACCACACTTGCCACATACTGGGAGAGTGGGTTGAGCATTCCTCTTGCATGAGAAGACATAGGAGGCCTCTGGGTACTTGTAGATGGTAAAGGGACCATCTGGTACCAGACAGTGTAGAGTACTAGGCAAGCATGTTATTGTGCACACCCTGCACATACACATCTGGAGATCATGAGCACTAAGTACTTAGTAAAGCTGGTTCTATCACTTAAAGGTGATGAGAGTAAGATGCCACACATTGGATGAGTTGAGCCTTCTCACTGCCTGGGAAGACATGAAAGGTGCCTCCAAACATACAAGAAAAGGCTACATCCCAACCAAGCAGGTTACAAATCACACAATGAGTGTGGAGTAACATCAACTCTTCCATGTGTACTTCTGGAGAAATTGGGAGCAGTTTTATTCATGTTGGAGAAGTGCAGGTTGACCAGAGTACCAAGCTGGTTGGTGAGATCCATGTCAGCCTTGCCTATGGCAAAGAACACCCAGAGGTGGATGGACACTGTTGCCTCCCTGATATGTGGAAGGGATTTATTCAAAACCCTACGGGACTTCTCATGAGAGGTCTTATAGGATTATGAACATTCCTAATGTCCAAGAAATGTGGGTTGACCAAGGCACCCAACCAGTTGGGTAAGATTCATGTCAGACCCACCTACAGTGAACATAACAAGTAGAAGTGTATGGACACCATCACCTCCCTGAGCCAGAAAGGCCACTCACTTGAAATCCCCCAAAACCCCCAGGACTCCTGTTGAGGGGTCCTCTAGGACTCTTCCCTTCTTCTTCCCATAAGAGGAAGATGAAAGAGACGGTGAGGAAGAGGAATGAAAGTGCTTACGCTTTCTCTCCTTACCTGTAGACTTACTCTCCTCAGAAGGTTGTAACGTGGTCAATGCCGCTGCAGCATCTGCCACTGGAGAATAATGGCTACTGGAAGCTCAACACACTGAGGTCCTAGCAGTTGAAACAGCAGTTGGTAGTAGTCAATGCAGTAAGAGGTGTCTTTATCCCCCACCTGCATACACCCTTCTCGGCTGAGAGAGAAGTGTACGCGGGGAAGAGTAGGAAAGTATCTGGTAGGATGGTGAAGTGATAAGCCAGCTCTTTTAACCTACCTCCTCTACCAAAATCTTTCCAAGACAACAACAGATCTACCTCTATAACAGAATAGTAAACAGCATGGAACAACAAACAGGGAGGGTATGAAAGTTCACTACACTAGCTACTGACATTTCACGCCTCCATTAACAACACTATGTTCTGTGTAAATAAAACACTCAAAAGCATAATTTCCAACTTGATAGTTAGCAAGAGGACAGCAAGACATCCTCATTCAACAGTGGCCAAAAGAAAAGTGCTTGCTAACAGCAGGTGGGTGAGTGATGTTTCCCTACTCTTCCCCCTTAACTACCAGTTAAATATCTTTTTACCAGGTCATGCAGAGGAATACTCGTACAAAGATGACTCTGGTTTGTATTCTCAAAGGAACAAGAGCTGAATCAGAAAATGCAAGTTAGTGGGAAAGGAAAACTCATTGTATGGGATGGCAAAATGGCACATATTTACCTACCTATTTTGGATCACAAAATAATTGATCTACAGCAGATTCACTCTCCTATCCACAAGCTCACACCTGTACAGGATTTTGATATATAAAGAGTCTACGATACCACATGGAGATATTCAAGATTAAACAAAAAATAATGCAAAATATATGTGGCACTTGCCAATTCTCATTGAAAACTTTCCAACATACCTTGAAGTACAAATTGGTGATATTCATTCAAAGATTTTCCCACTTAAAAATGGAGTTCCACAAGGAAGTGTTCTCAGTAGCACCCTATGCTTGGCTTGGCAGTCTAAATTTTCTGAAATCAAATCCTCTTTATACTGGCAATATCAGTAGTCAACTAGCAGTTGGAATCAAGAACAATATTTCCAAGGACAATTTTGCTATACTGTGCACTACACATCAAACATAAAACTTGACAAACATATCATCAATAGCACTATAGCAAAAATAGAAATTGGCAAACATAAAACTTGATAAGCATATCATCAATAGTGCTGTAGTAAAAATAGAAACATGGGCCTGATCATCACTGCAAAGATCACAACGGTGATGTTCCGCAAAAATGTAAGTGGAAAAAATGAAGAGGTTCACTTAAAGATTGGAGACCATCACATATTTATAAGCAAAGTTCTTAGGCACACTTTGACACACACCTTAACTGAAAAGCCCATATACTATATAAAATCCAAGAGCAAAAATGCTTAAAATTTGATAAAGCAATTATCTCACACAGGTTGAGGAGCTTACGACCAACCTCGACATTGTTGTACAAAGCTAAAGTCTATTTAAACTATGGATTTCAGTTATACAGTTCAGCATGTCTTCCAAATGCCCGAGTGAGTCTCCTGCTGGTGGTGTGATGAAAAGGCATTCCATCACTTCAAAGCAGAAAATGAAAATTATCAAACAGCATGTCGCGGGAAAAGCAGCCACGGCCATCGGATGTGATGAGCATCTATCGCAGTCAATGGTACCCAACATCATAAAGGACAAGAAACGGACAATAGACGTTGTAAAGGTATCTGCTTCAGTTCATTCGACAATTACTATAACAAAGAAGAGGACAGGGCCTTTGAAAGAAATAGAGCAGTTACTGATCACGTGGATGGAGGAACAAATACAAAAGCATATGCCACTCAGCCTCTTGACCATTCAAACAAAGGTGTGCTAAATTTTCAAGGAACTAAAGGAACACTACGATGATACCCACAACAAAGATTCTGTAGCAGGTCATGGATGGTTTCAGCATTTCAAAACCCACCACAATTTTCACAGTGTGAAAATTAGTGGTGAAGCAGGAAGCGTTGATACTAAAAGGAGCCGCTAAACTTAAGGATGCTTTGGATCAGATCATTGTTGATGAAGGGTACTTGCTGGATCAAATCTTTAATGTCAGCGAAACAGAACTGTATCGGAAGCGGATGCCCGAACGGTCCTACATCCACAGAGAAGTAAAAACGATACCCGGGTTTAAAGTGTACAAAGATCGACTGGCTCTTCTGCTTGGGGGAAATGTGGCTGGGTATAAACTCAAGCCATTCATGATTTACCACTCTGCAAATCTGAGGGCATTAGCAAGAATCAGCAAACATATGCCTCCTGTGTATTATCGGCATAACAAGAAAGCATGGATGACTGCACTCCTATTCAAAGACTGGTTTTTGTATTGCTTTATTCCAGAAGTGGAGGAATATTGTAGGAAAAACAACACCCCCTTTAAAACTCTGCTGATTCTGGACAATGCTTCTGGCCACCCTCAGCACATCAGAGATATTAACGAGAACATAAAAGTTGTGTTTCTGCCAACAAACACAACTTCTCTCATACAACCCATGGATCAGGGCGCTGTGGCTGCGGTTAATGCCTATTATCTTTGGAACACATTAGCTCAGGCTGTTCAGGCTACAGATAATAAGGAGAAGGATCTCAGAACTTTCTGGAAGGAATTCAATGTTCTGAAATCCATTATGAACATTGGAAAGGCGTGGAAGGAGGTAAAGAATGTATGAATGGGGTTTGGAAAAATCTGCTACAAGTATATGTGAACTCATTTAAAGGTTTTGATAAGGATGAAGAAGTTGTGGAAATTAATAAAAATATCTTGACACTTAGGAGAAGTTTAGATTTAGGTATTGATGAGGAAGATATCTAAGATCTTTTAGGTGTGCAAGATGTAGAGCTAACAGCAGAAGATGTAATTGCACTTGCAGAAGAGAGAAAAAGAGCAGAAGAGGAAGAAGAAATTGAAGAAGAGCCAGAGCAAAAGTTTACGACACAAGCACTCGCAGAGGTTTTTGCCTCATTTGGACATGGACTGAAACTTTCTAGTTAACTGGATGGGAACATGGAACGGTTTGCTAAAGTTGAGAGAGCACATCAAGGCGCTGTTGCATGTTACTGAGTCATTTATGAACAACGAAAAAACGTACTATGCAACCGACGATGGAATACCTCTTTAAGAGAACGACTCTTTAATATCTCCGATGTTGTGAGGGTGGCCGGGAGTATTGTCTCGAACCAGCATAATTTTGAAGAGGATTTTGTTTTCCCAACAATAATCTTTCACTTCTGGAATAAAGCAATGCACCAACCAGTCTTCGAATAGCATTGCAGTCATCCATGCTTTCTTGTTATGACGGTAATGCACAGGAAGAGTATGCTTGTCGATTCTCTTTAATGCCCTTGGATTTTCTGAGTGATAAATCATGAGCGGCTCAATTTTATACCCAGCCGCATTTCCCCCAAGCAGAAGTCAGTCAATCTTTGTATGCCTTAAACCCAGGGATCGTTGTTGCTTCTTTATGGATGTAAGACCGTTGAGGCATACGCTTCCAATACAGTCCTGTGTCGTCGACATTAAAGATTTGCTCCGGCAAGTACCCTTTTTCTTTAGTTCATCAAAAAGCATGCGAGCCTTTGTTTGAATGGTTAAGAGGCTGAGTGGCATATGCTTCTGTATCTGGTCCTCCATCCATGTGACCAGTAACTGCTCCATTCCTTCCAAAGACCCTATCCTCTTCTTTGATACAACTGTTGAATGAACTGAAGCAGATGCTCTTATAGCGTCCATTATCCATTTCTTGTCTTTAAGGATGGTGGATATCATTGACTGCGATAGATGCTCGTCACGTACGATTACCATGACAGGCTTTCCAGTGGCACGCTGGTTGATAATTTTCATTTTCCGCTCCAGAGTGATGGACTGCCTCTTCTTTTTTGCACTGCTGTTTGGCAGTTATACTGATACAAATTTGAGTTGTAAAGTTTACTCACAAACGCACAAAAATCGCAAATGAACACTGACCTACTTTAACTTCCTACACAGCGAGAGCAAGTGAGATCGGCTCAATGAATTAATGTACCTATTCCAGCCTCTTGGGCCAATGTATCATACACTGTACGCTGCCTGATTGTACGCTGTTGCCTGTGCCAGTCGAGTGCGAAATTTAAAAATACGTATTTTCAAAATATTGTCGTGTCGATATTAATTGCTACCCCATTGTAAAAGCGAATAATCTTAAAGTGAATTATTGTAACTCGAACAATACTTGTACTTTAAATTTTTCATTACCGTTACAACGTGTCACACTTGTAGTTGCATACTCTGACAGTGTTGAACTTTTCTAATTGGCTGTAAACCTAATATCTTGCCACACATCCAGGTCTACCCTCAAACAAAATGTTTTTCACTACTTTGCATTTTGTATGCTGGCTAACTTTAGATATTTTAAGAAAAGTGATCTTGCTACACTCTCACTCTTTTCCTGTTTCCTTCTCTCAGACTTGTGTTAACATTAGTACTATCTACAGTGTGCCATGCATGGTGCACTGTAAGGTGGTGTCCCCCCATGGAGATCTTGCCCAAACCACAGTTCTCCAAAATAAGGCGTCAGTGCACTGTATGAACACATTACCCATCACGTATATGTTCTAACAATTAAAATTTTCAAAATATAATTATTTCACTATATACTCACCTAAGATATTGTAAAATAATAATCAATAATATTTATATTTTTATTTCAACAATACCTTAACTTCATATATACAGGGACCCATCTGCTGGTCCTAAATACCTAATGGCAATTAATATTACATCCATGATTGTCCACACACCAAGACCACCGAAGCTAAACAACTTTCCAATACCTTCTTGCCAGTGCCCTAAGTAAAATCTGAAAAAAGTATTAATCTACATTATTACAAATACTGTAAGAATCTGTTTTCAAGTGCATGCTATCAGTTCCTTAATCTTACTTTCACTTTAGTGAATTTACTACACAATTATTGGAGTTTTTAAATCTCCAAAATCATAAAAGGAATTGCATTAATGAATACAAAAAATTATTTTAACAAATTTTGTTCCGGAATCTATGCTATTTTCTTAAGTAACCATTTTGATACAAACCCATCAACCACACTGAGCCAAACTCAAGCTCATGATGTCTTCACATAAGACAATTCTAAAGTCTTAAATATGGAAGAGGTAGTAGAGTGACAAGTGACTTTAGTAAATCATACCTAGGGACAATTGTTTTAGGATAATATCACACCACTTTCTATCTTGTTAATACGATGTGATATAAGGAGAATGAAGAAACAAGAGGTGGGTCTTTAGAGTATGATCAAATGATTTATGAAAGTTAGGCTTTATGTCAGTAAACTTAAATTTGTTCAGAGCACACCCATCAATCATATTAGGCTTGCAATGCTATTTTGGTAGGAGGATAAGCTGCTGAAAATCAAAGTCTTTGAAAAGAAATCAAAACTGTAATAGACAGCTAAGGGGAAAAGTTAGATCAAGTTTGTTATTAGTTAAATAAAATGTTTTCCTGGCTCTTTTCTATGCTACAGCTACAAAGGTCCTTGGGTATTTAAGTTTCAAAGCAATATCATAAATTATATATATATATATATATATATATATATATATATATATATATATATATATATATATATATATATATATATATATATATATATATATATATATATATATATATATTTCCTTGCCTATTTTTAATAAGTGCAGCCTGTTAATTTTTTTTACAGAAACTACAGTATTAGTAAAGCAGTGTGGTCACATAATCAAAATTAAAATCAACATCCAACAGGGTTTGAAGAAAAGCTTACACTTCAGTTCAATATGAAAATGAATCAACTGCAGTACTTAACCTGTCAGCACCAAAGCCTCCAAGAGTAATAGACAGAAGCAAGGCTGTTGACCATTTGTATCCAGATGTCCAATTACATGGTAACCTCTTTGGGAAACTACGATTCCCCAGACATAATATATCACTATTCACCGTACAATTTGACCTGAAAATAAAATTATTAAATAACACTCTGAAAAATTTTATACATTTGTTATTACAAAAATACTTAACAGAAAGTGTGTGAATATCAGGACTACAGTACAGTATATGTACATAAATAATTGTTACCTCGACAAAAATGAAATTTTTCAAAACCACTGCAAATTTTTCAAGCAAACTCAGTAGTTCAAATCGGTTTCTTTCTTGCATCAATATGGATTACAGATGCTTCAATCCACATTAAAAATTATGTTAATTTTTAGTCCAGTGTATGCATAAAGAGATCCAGTGGTCTCATGCAACCAGCAGAAAGTGGGGTTGGAAGGAGAAGTCTCATTATAAGTTATGGATCAATTTTCTAAAAAATACATTTCTTCCACAATAAACCCACACTTATGATCAGACCAAAATCACAATTAAAGTGAGATGGCTCAAGCTACTAAACACCCACAATTGGTAAATGAGACCTCCAGGACATGCTTGAAAGCACCTTATGATAAATCACTGGTGTCAAAAACTGTCTTCTATGACATGCAAGGAACCGAGACAAAACCCAGTAGGGAATGTAAATCTGAAAGTCTTATGATTTGTACGCTCAATTAGAATGTTCATCCTCTGCTTCAGACCTATGAGGGAAATACTGCAGGTAGAAGGCTCATACAAATACAGAGTTCCTGATGGTGACAAGGTAGCACTCATTCTGTAAATATTATGTTGAGAGTTTGCCATAATGGATAATAAGAGGAAAATGTGAGGAAACACAAACTTTGAATAACAACTTGTATTTTTCTAGGTATACAAACCAGAGCATTTTATATGGGAATATCTTTCAGCATGAGGTGGAAATCATTAAAAACCTTATTAATAAAGGTAGTTAACCATGTGATTAACAGGTGGAGATGGGAGGGTGAATGGAAAAGTATCCTTCTCTCACCAACCTTTGCCTTCATTTTGCCTACAGCCACAGAGATTGAGTAGGGTGGTTTAGGTGGGACTTAATATAAAAGTCTAGTTTGTAAGCCTCAGAAAAGTGTAACATTTTTGAATAACAATTTGCATCTTTCCTAGGTGTTCAAACCTGAGCTTATTATACTGGAGTACCTTTCAGCCTGAGCTACTTGTTCCTATAGGAATATAAACCACTGCCTGTTATATAGGAGACTTACCCCTTGGGTGGGGGGTCAGTCCCCTTTAACTGACTGGAGTTGAGAACCACCACAAAATTGCCATGATCCCGGTTGCCTTGCAAGCAAGTGAGGTCATGACTCCTGAACTCCTACCACTCTGGCAAATTAGTTGGCCAGAGCAGTAGGGCCCCGGGCCTGAGTGCCCCTTCTAAGGTGAGAAGGGGTTACTCAAGTAAGGAGCCATTCACAGAACCATGATGTATCCCACAGGAGACTCCATGTTGGAAGGCAGTTTGGTCCTGGTAAAACACAGAACTGGGTGCTGGACTCAACTCTACCTAGTCCCCTCCCCACCCTTGTTACAAGATGGGACAAGGGACTTGCCTCCCAGTCATCAATTTGGAGAGGAAGCCCAGAGCGTAATCATCTGTACCCTGCCTGACTTCAGTGGCTACTTTGGCCCAGATGCCACTCTCGAAAGGGGGAATGAGGATGGAATGGAATTAAGACATTTCACTTCCACCACCAGACTTAAACCAGGCTTAGGTACATCAGACAAGGTACAGCTCCTGTCAAAAACATTTTAGGAATGAAAATCTACGGTAATTCTTATATGCAGACAATCTGGTGATTACATCAGATTGAAGAAGAACTACAAGGAAGGTTAAGAGGGTGGCAGGAATATTTTGAATGGAGTGGTTATAGTTCCCGCAAGCAAGGAAGGGATAAGTTATTTAAACAAGGTAGAAGAGGCCTAGATTTAAAACAAGTAGAGAATTCAAAGTATTTATGATCTAATCTGAGACAGGAGGGAGGGTGTAAAGATGAAGTCAGAAGCAGGATAACAGCAGCTTTGGGGAAATGGAGGGAGATGGCAGGGGTAGTATGTGACAAAAGAATGCCAAATAAAACATAACTAAAGATCTGTTGTACCGTAATCATACCAGAGATGATGAATGGTTCAGAAAAATGGGCATTAAAAAGGAAGGGGAAACATAAGTTGGAGCAAAGATAGAGGAGAATAATGAGGCAGAATCTTGGGATCTCACAAGATGAGAGGCTGGAAAATATGAAATTAAGAAAAGTGCTGGAGTGTTAAAGAAAACTGACATGATATGATAGTCAAGACAGATGGTTTGGGCATATGGTGAGGATAAGTGAGGAGGAAGGAGTGAAGAGGGCTTGGAGTGGAACCTGTCAGGGGTAGAAGGTCAAGAGGGAGGCAAAAGGATTAGATGGCATGATAAAGTGAGGGAGAATCTAGAGAAGATGTTCTCGATAGACATAGATGGAGAAGATACATCAAGGCAGTGTGTGGAATTAAAAATTCCCTTCTCACGGTTTTTGTTGATTATGGGAAGGCATTCAATATCGTCCCCAGACCAATAATATGGAGGGTCTTTGTGTCAGTAAAGTATTCCTGTTAAATAGTGAAACTAACTGAAACTATCCTGGAAGGAAGTAGCTGCACAGTTAATGTTGATGGGGTCTTATCGAATGAAACTGCAATAAATAATGGAGTGTTACAAGGGAAGGTTATTTCCCCTTTCCTGCTGACATTCTCATAGATTTCATAATGAAAAAAGTGGTTGGAAATGGATGAGAAGGTTTAGATTGGAGTAATGATAAAACTTGCAACTCTGAATATGCAGATGGTGATGTTTTAATCAGCAAGATATTGCAGGAGTTACATCGCATGCTTAGTACAATGCATCACACACCTAGAGAACTCAAAATAAAACAGAAATATCGTTACATGGAAAAAGGACTACGCTGAATCTTTCAAATATTTAGAAACAATTATATAAGGTACAAGTTCTCTTTACTGAAAAACTAAAAAGGGCAATCCAACAATGGATAGGCTGAATAAGATTTGGAATTCAAATTGACTGAAACTGCATAGAAAAGTAAGACTATACATAAGGATAGTGCAATCTGTATTGCTAAATGGACATAAATCATGGTATAACAATTAAACTTTATCTAAAAGATATTGTCTATATGAGAATAAAGCTTTAGAAGAACATTAGGAGTCAGTTGGCAGAACAGTTATAAATTATACCATAAGGGAACTTACACAAGTTCCTTATGTAGATGAACATTGATGAAAGGAAGATGCAGAGGGCTTGGCCATATTGTTTGTTCAAACCCATGGGAGAATTCTCATATGATCATTTGGGAATCAGCCAAATACTTCACATGTTAAATGCAGTTTAATATACAAACGCTCATGATGGAACATAAGCCAATCATAAAGCCAGGGCTGAAAGTATTAGGTAGTTTTATCTGGTCCTCTGAATTATGACACTAAGAATCAAAGCTACTAAATGTTAGTTTTGCTTCTGTTAACTACAAAAACTTATCTGCTTCAAAGACAGAGAGAAAAAAGAGGGAACCTTCACGATTCCATATTATGTTTAACATGCTTGCTACAGAAACTATGAAGACTTAAGATTAAGAGCTTGTAATATTTGTCAGTATCTTACCTCATAATATTAATCTACCTTTTACACTATCATAACTTAATCCGGAAACAGGTATTCACAGGAATATGGAATAAAGTACTTGAAAAATAAAAAACTAGTGAACAGGCATGCAAGCAAGTAACAAAAACAGAAGTTTCTTACGTGAACATTTCTCTAGGTGAGCTGACAGCTTGACAATTGTCAGTGCCTTCACAAGTATGTTCCCAATGTTCAGTTTGGTAGCAATAACGGCATGTCATATTCATGCTAATTTCCTGTAAAAGAGACTGTGGTTTCAAATGGCATTTACGAAAAACTTCTTTACATATTAAAACAACAAAAACCTTATCTGTAGTAAAATACAACTAAACTATGGTTTACCAGTGTTTCCCTATTAAAATATAGTCACAAAGCAATTTACTAAAGTCATCTATTCCTTGTGGACTAAAGGGTAATTTGTATTCTTCACCACGGATCTTCATAAAAATGTGACATTTCCTAAAGAAGTAACTTAAAATAACTGTTTATAATTAATATACCATAAAAATATCGTTTAGATTTTATATATTTTAAATTTAAAAAAAAGAAGCTTCCTTACAACTAAACATTATCAAATATTAAATTACCGTACATATTCAAGTTCTGAAAATTTTTGCATGTGATATGAAAGTGTTACATAGTCCAGAAATAAATTATTATAGCAACATCAACATTTCTGAATAGCTTTTCCTCTGAATTCTCATCCGGTATACATCTTTATATATCCGAGCTTTCTATGATGTCCTGGACATTCACACAGGTCCTGGTCTTGCTACTTTCATATCTGCCGTATTACTTTTCTGACTAGCTGTTCCTCATCCCTTCTCATTGCATGTACAGACCATTCGAATCCTTGAGATCTCCATTTTCCAGCAAAATCACATCTGCCACTTCCTCATTCGCAATATGATCTTCGCCTGGCACTCTAGTCATGAATCTTAGCACTCTACAGCATAACTTTTCAAAATCTCCACTTTCTTTGTCAGCAAAGATCTGAAGTTTTTGCTCGGTTTTCGTGGGGTATTATTATTAACCTGTAATTTAGCTATTTCATTTCACTTTACCTATTCAATTTTTTTTTCTAATTTGCTTGGCGTCTTGTCAATGCCTAATACACAGTTCATTGTCCCCAAGTAACAGAAATGTTCCACATCTTCTGAGACCTGGCCCCCTACCACAACATAGTGCTCCAGCCCCCTCTATTTCCCATAAGCTCTTACACTATGTAATTACTGTACTTGTTTTACACTAAATCCATCACTTTAGGTCTGCTTTAAGGTGCATCAATTCCTTTTCCAGACATGCTCAAAAATGAATCCAGCTTTAGCCCAGCCAAGTCATACTAAGTGTGTCTAAGTTAGAACAGACCTACTAACTCTGCCCCAAAGAACTTGTTAAGTACATATTCATTTTTCCTTAGCTGATTTATGATGTTTTAGCCTATTTCCTTATCAAGGTGATTTTTTTACCTTAATGATAATAAGCTAGGTTCAAAAGGCTTTAAAAACTGTTTTATGTTCCAGTTATTTGAACTTCTTGGTGAGCTTCTCTCTGTTACTGCCGCAACTCAAGGTACAGCTGTTTTTTACTTAAAACAACTGTTTGAGACAGTAATTTAGTGTCAAGAGCCCTCTTAACATGATATTATAAACTTACTAAATAACTAATTTATATTAAATTTTCATAACAGATTAGCTAAGATGCATCAGCACTTCTCACAGGCATTGCAGGTATTTCATGTCTAGCTTAGAGAGAAAATTCCAACTATTATGTAATGCCTGAGGCATCAAGCTTGTAGCCCAGATGTGCCTTGTGAAGTAAGAAGGACTGATCCTAGTCCAGGTGTCAATTACTTAATGGTGGGAAGCATTACAGGCACCACAATAGCTCAAATAAGGGCTCATTATCCTCTGCTCCTGATAAAGTCTTTAACCCCATTCCAGTTTCATCTACTCTCAGTGGTCTACTAGTTCAGTTCCTGCAACTTCAAAGGTCTTCAAAACAGGGAAGCTTGAAAACTAAACTATGCTTTTGCTTCACTGCATGAGCAAATGGAATTGAGCTTACTTAAGCTTTTCAAGAGTACCATTGTGGAGACTGACTCCTTAGCATCAAATGCGAGTGGGCAGAGTAGTGAGCCCAGTGGTCATAGCACAGCTGCCTCTTAGGCTTGGTTTATCTAATGGTATACTGACTACTCTTTCATCTAACAGGAGTAGTTGCCAAAAAAAAGTAACGAAAGCATGCATTTGCTCTCTGATTCAATTTAAAAACGTTGTCAGGACAAAAAAGCTTCAGGAATTTGCAAGTGCTACCACACTGCCTGATCCTTTATCACTTTTGTTCTTCAGTGTCTAGCAGCCAGCCCTTATAAGATTACTTTACAGCAGTCTCATGCCTCTGGACATGAATCAAGAGATTCCCCCTCATAGAATACAAAAACTTGAAAAGTGGAAGTACTCAAACCATCATATCTACACATCTATTAGTGTAAGTTTTAGCAGTTTTGCTTCTCATAACTGCTTTCAGTTTCCTACTCCTGGTCGACTAGTTATTCAACCTCTACCACTGGAAAAATTATGCCCTTAAGAATGGAGTTTTTAATCAACGTTTATCTTAGCTACTGCTAAGAATTTTCAATATCAGCAAAGAGATTTTTCGGGTTTTCTGTAAATTCTCTTCTGTCTCCTGAAGTTTTATGTCACAGGGTTAATGTGTCTCAGGACTGTATATCAGTATGTTAGGGGAACCAGCAAGCTGGTGTCTCCAAAATTCACTGTATGGTCTTCTTATTCCTGATGTGGTTTGGGTGGCGGCTCGGACCTGCTTCTCTGCGTCCTGGATAACCCGAGATCCATATGTATATGTACAACAGTACCTCAGACACAATAGTTACTTTACTGGAAATGAGTCATAGCATGCCATAGTGACTTCAGTTTTTCTGTATCTAGAAATGGAGGGATGGCACAAAGGCTCACCATCATGCTAACAATATTGTCCTGCCATCTTTAAGACTCATCCCTAAAAGAAACATAGACAAAATGGTTCTGAAAATAAAAGAACCATTCTCTAATATTCCCTCCTTCTACAGTTAAAAGTTAGAAAAGAAAAAAACTATAAGTCTATATCATTAATTACTTGCTCAACATGGATAATGCAACAGTCATGACACTGCAACCTTATTTACTCTAAAAAAAAAAGAAAGAAACAAGAACACACAATTTCCATTCATAAAACTCCAACTGCCTTAAGTTGTAAAATAGCATGTCAGTTATAAAAAAAATGACACAGCAACTCTTGACTACCTTGGAAAATGGATCAATACTAAAAGCTACTTCCATATTTATCAATCAGCATTTTATCAATAAACAATTTAAATGGAAGTTAATTTTCCCTTTTTTCTGGTAAACTCCTCAAGACAAGATGGTTAGAAACTTTTGAAAACTGCAGTACCCAAGGTCATGTAAACAAACAAAATGCCTCATCTCCTTTTACATTCCAACCCATACTGCACCCCTGATTGCCACCATGCTATTTACAATACTGGGAGTCTAACAGGCAGGGTACAAAACTGTTACTGTATCCCAAGCCTTTATGATCATTTATGGTACTCCAATTTCAAAGGTCTAATTTTCCCATCTCTCAGACAGAAGGCCCACATTTATTATGATTAAATATCTACTGTAGATAAAACAATGAAATTTCTATAGATAACCACAAAATTTGTTAGACTAACCTATCATTCAGCAAAATGCTTAAAACTTGTGTCACACTCTTGATAGGGAATGACCAAAGGCTGCACTGAATACATAACCTGATATCACATGGTCGTGACAGAATGAAAAATTACCACTTTCCAATCATTACATTCTATAACCTAGAAAAATACCATACAACTGAAACTTGTACTGTACCTCACATGATGATGATTTTTCTCTTGGATAACATTTAACCTCTACTTCTTGCCCATAAACACAAGTACAGTTGAAGCTACACTCAAAACAATCTTTTGGAAGGTTAGCACAGGATACATCCTGGGGACATTTGTTTCGGTTGTGTCCAGAGCGATCCTGAAAAAACATAATCAATATTAAATGATGAATGTTTGACAGCAAAAAAAAATTTAGAAACACAACATGCAGATTGAGAATTCTTCATCCGCAATGCTTGGGACTGGAAGTTGTTTGAATTTGAGATTTTTCCAGATTTTGGAATATGGTACAAGTCCTCTAATCCACATCAGGATCAAGAGTGTTCCAGATAACAAAGACGGGTGGTAGATGGGCACTTTGATGAGAGGCTCTGGTGTCTATACCTACAAAAATACAAATCACTCTAAAATTTGTAATTTGTCCCTATGGAAATACAAACCATTGCCTTTTATGTAGTAGTCTCACACCTTAGGTGAGAGGCTGATTCTGCCAACAAAATAGATGCTGAGAAAGCCACTTGGGACATACCATGATCCAATTCATAGGGGAGCAATGACTCCTGTAACCTTGGCCCAAGATAGATGAAGAGCCTCACTCAAGTAAGCAAAAGACTGAAGAGCCATGTGTTAATCCCATAAGGGTTGGAAAAGATTGGAAGATAGCTATATCAAGGGATTAGAATGTGGCTCTACTGCCAACTAGTACTACCCTTGTAAAAGGAAGAGCCAAGGGAGTCACAACTTAGTTGCTAAGCTGCTACTCTGAAGAAGAAGGAAGAAGGAAGAATAAAGAGGAGCTAGTCAATCTACTATTAGACTGCAGCAAAGGCATGAGTAAGAACCTACGTCTACAAACTTACTGATTTACTCAAACAACAAACACACAGGTCAATAGCTCTTGTGAACGGAAATGGAGTGCCTGATACGAGGCAAACAAAACAGAGGTCAGAGTACAATCAACTGTGTTTGTTGGAGGATGTAAAGATGCAAATAAATCAATATACATGACACAAATGAATGCTGACATTGTAAGGCTTGCACTAAGAAGATATATTTAACATAACACAACAATATGAATGATAATATATGTACAAAAGATGCGTGACATTTGTTGTGTTTCTTGTATGCATGTACTTGGCACACAAAGATGCTTGTTGTGAGGAGATTACCCGGCTGGGTAAAATTGATGGTGTGTGGGTCCTTGTGGGACCCTACAAGACCCTTATTCCATGAGATTTCACTCAAGTTGTGTGACTGACTACCATTCGAAACATGTTAAGCTCATCTGATGCATTACAAAGCCAGAAAGATGGGAGATGTTGCTAAACACTTATTTCTTGTGTTTGCCAGTTCTTGCAAAAGTCACCAACACTATCGATGTAAGAGATCTGGTTCTACTTGGTAGCTACATGGCTCACACCAGGTATAGAAGCCTCTTGTCCAAACTACCAGAAGTTCTGAGAGAGAGGAAACAAAAGCTCGTCTCTCTCGTCAAACTGTCAATTACTAAGTTTAGCCATAAACCGATGAATTAACAATCACAAGAGCAATTCCAACCCTCTGACTACTTGATGAGGAGGCTCTGACACTCACAACAGACTTCATCAAGAAACAACAGTCCTGTGAGTGAGGTCTCAGTTTGAGGCCTGTCTCAAAGGCTAAAAGGAGCCAAGTAGGCGAATGCTTCTTATCCCTCTTTCTTCTACTAAACATCTCCCATTGAAAGGGAAACCAACCAATGCATAAATTGATTGGTCTGTCTTATAGAACCCAGGGGGACCATGAGAGTGCAACTCCTTTGAGGACACGCAGCGGCTACCAAAAATAGATTTTCCCTATGTCAAAACCTGTTTTATCAGCACAGTACTGTGCAACAAAGTATTCTGTTCAGTTTCAGATTAATCCTCAACAACTATACTCTTAATTACAAGTTTTTTTTTTTTGGTCCATTGTAATACATATATCATAGACAGTTCAAAATATCATCTCTTACCACACATGATTCAGGAACAACCACTGTTTGGGAAGTTGTAGATGTAGAAGATGCTCCATAAATATTGCTGAAAGGGGTGTCATTTTTGTTTCCGTCAGTCATATCATTTTCCTTCCCATCTCTGTCTTGAGAGTCAATACCCTCTGAAAAAAAAATTGCATTAAATAGATAATCGTGTATGAGTACATGACTAGAACATACATTGGTAGTTTACAGCACAGCACAGATGCAACGTGCTTATAACAGTTAGTTCATTTATAATCAGCAAAATCATAAATAAATCTTTGATGGAATTTCCTTTCCAGGCCTTTTACTAAAATTAATCCTTCTCACATGCACATACCATCACAATCTTGGAAATGTCAATTTATTTTCCAACCTCTAGACAGCACACCTCAGCATTCTGTATATATATTGTGTCATAATCCAATTTTTTCTTAAAAGTGTCCACACAGGTAAGCTATGCCTTATACATGGGTCGCAGATCTATGTTCTATTTACTACGAGGGTACTCTCATTCACCAGAAGACCAGCAATACCTTATTTATTCATTCAGACATCTGCTTCACAATCAAGCACGCCACCAAGGTAACAAAAAAATTGCAAATTTTTTATAATTTGTATTTTCCTTGGATATACAAACCAGAACCTTTTAAAATAGGAGTATGCCAGGCGTAAGGTAGATATGGTCTCGAAGCTTTGGTAACAAGGTAGTTAACTGCGGCAAGAAGGTGAAGGGTAGGTACCACCCAATCACCTGTCAGTAACCAGCATTGTATAAAAGGCTCTGGTTTGTAAACACTAGCACCACAACTTAGGCAATTTCATTACAAACGAAGTTATACCTGAATCTAGAAAAATAAAAATCACATTTTGTACTTGACAGCATGAACCAGTAAGCTCAGTAGACACACAAGATGCTGAAATAAATGCTACTGACACTTGCTTACCTGTCGAACTATAGAAGCGTGGGTTCTTTGTTTCAACTGTAACTGACTTATCATGCCCCACTCTGTGCTGTTTTCCCACTCACGTGATCATTTACCATGTTTGTCTGCCCCATACAAAGCCTGCGCTTCATATCAAAGTGTAAATGTTTGTGTCTGGCATAATTCATTAAATAACATCCTAACTCAGCTAGTCTAGTGCAGGGTATGTTTTTGCTGCACTACTCTTTGAGTGTGTTTCCATTATTACCAAGTTTTTGTTTAATAATATCATGATCATTCATATAAAGTTTAAATACCTTATTCATATGCCTTTTAAAGGAAGTCAATTTTCACAGAAGGTGTCAAGGGAAATTCAATGATTAAATGTCCATACAAACATTCTGTTTTCATTCTTTCTGAGTGAATATTTAAATTACAGTACTGTAGTTCTTAGATATCAATTAATAATAGTATACATTTAGATTCTATAAAGTACTGTATACTTTTTAATGTGCTGCTTTACACAAAAAAGGAATACTGTACTTTCATGAATATAATGAATGCTTCTGTATAATGAATGCTTCTGCATTAGAAAGCATACAAGAAAGGAGGTGAAAAACTGACTTCCTTTTAATTTGACAATTCTCGTCTATTCCAATGTTAAGTGGAAACTTTATCTTTTAAAAGGTTAGTTTACTGTTTACAAAAAAAATATATATATTAATTAGGAGAACAAAGTTTTAACATATACCTGTACAATGCATGACCAAATCAGATATTGGAAAAATCTGAATGATTTCCTGTCAATGTTTAATGACAAGGTTAATCTGTCTGTCACCTCAGTGTTCACTTCTGCCAGACAAATTTCTTACATATACACATTTGGAAAATATTTACTATTTTCATAATTGAGGAAGGACATATATTATGTTAAGAGTGGGTACGATACAAAACATGCAATCTCTTGAATTTTATAACTGTTGGAAGTAAGAGGTAAGCTGAAATGTTCTGAGCTTTGTTGCTCAAACTACTTATTTTTTTTATACTGCATTAAGATTTACAATAATTACATTTCTAATCGTGTACCAATGATTGGGGGTCTTAAAAGCTGTGTAATAGTAATGAATGCAACAATAAACGTGGGCATAATAACAGATTAAGAATGTATCTTTTGCACTGCATGTGTGTTCAAGTGTGCTTGCCTGCTGATTTTATACAGAGCAAGCAAATACCATTTTGTACTAGCATTCTGAGATCTCCATATTAATTTTGTATAACATATACAGATACTGTATACTGTACAAATTCCTTCCAATGTCAAAAACATGTCAGAAGCCACTTGAGCTTCCTCTAGTTATATTGCTGATTGAGGCCTTGTATAATTTGTAATGCCTGATCTGAATAGCGTGCACATCTAGAACGGGGATTGGTATCACTTTCAATGTAACACGAAGCCCTACTAGGTTGATTAAGGCCTTGTATAATTTGTTATGGCTAGGTATCTAGTTAGGTTAGTAAAATTCCAGGTTTTTGTAATAGGTTAGGTTGTAAAATCCCTTTTGAAATGAGGTTTCCTTAATCCCTTTGAACATGTGCAGAACCATTCCACAACAACATGACTGTCATGACAGTCCGGTCTTTCTCCCAGCGATTTCCCCAACCCAAAACCCAGCATTCCCAAAGGGTCCCCAACCATGTTGGAAAGAGATATGAGTTTAATTATAACTGACCAACAATAAAACAACAACACCTCCTTCATCAACAACACTAAAAGTAGAAGAAAAGCCAATTTCCAGGGTAATAGTCTGTGCAGACCTGTTCTATAGTTTTACCATTTTTGATAACTTATTTGTTTTGCTAGCAAATGGACACACCAACCACAATTATCAGGTCCTAACCCTGGAACACGGTATTAGTTCGAAAACATTCCATAAACTTACATTATTCTGAATGAGAAATACCAATAGGATTAATTTCCTCGTATTTCACTCATTTTGTGTTTTCCCTCCCAAAAACCCCACTTTCATACTGTGGTCCCCGAAATGAAAGCATTCGTTTTCTACTGAAACAAATGCCAGATGTGTTCCATAAACACATTAAAACATAGGCAAATGACATTCTAAGATTCAAAATGCAATAATGGCCTAAAGTGAAATTGTACCAAGGTATTTCTAAGTATTAACTCCGCACAGACTGTACGGAACAGTTCAGTGAGTACGACAGTCATTAGGGAGCCATATGTTCAAGAAGGGATTGGCTAAGAAAATCTATGGAGCACCTACAGTTTAGGTTGGCAAGGCTGTTGTCTGCCAGTTTTCTAGTCAGGCCCCACCACCAGGTGGCAGCAGGTTCCGTCTAGGAAACTGGCAGACAAATACAAACAAGATGGCGGCGATTCGGAAGCCAATGTGTCCCAGCATTTTCATAAAAAACAGGCCTAACCTTTCCCATAGCGCTAGGTCCTGACCTAACCAGAAGTAACCTAACCTAACCTAAAACAGGACGGTGTGCCCTAACCTGGCCGGGGGGGCTTGGCCCCCCCCTGGACCCCCCAGTAAAGCCAGCTAACACAATTCATCCAAAATGCAAGGTTGCGACCTAACCAGAACGAACCAACCTAACCTTAAACAAGACGGCATGCCACCCCGCCAGAAAGCCACTAAAATGCTTAACCTGAAAGTGATCAGAAACCCCATTAACGTTAGCAGAAGTCGGAATCATCGGAGAAATCGGACAGTGGCTCGATTCTTCTTCGCTTTTGGGCTGGGACGGCTGGTTTTGGCGTGATCTGGACGACTGGAATAGGCGGAACAGGGACGGGTGTAATTGATGAATCCGTTTGTGAATGAGAATTAAAATGGTCCTAAATGGAAGGTGCGAACCAGAGAAGAACGAGCCACTCCGAATGGATCTGTGTTTCCTGCAGTGGCGTGCGTTACAACACCACTGGAAACTGTCGCCACGTTTCATTAGAAATACCAGTAAAGAGCGTTCGTCGTTGCACAGCACTCCTAGATCTAGGATAGTCACCGGGTTTGCGGCGGCAAATTGCACGTGGGAGGGATGCGCGGACTGGACGGACGACATCTCAGCAAACTGGCAAGAGACTGGGTCAGATGCTGGGGCACGCGGGTTGCGGGGTCGCGAGCAGGGTCGGGTCGCGGAACTACCTACCTCGGCGGAGTTATTGTAGCCCGGGCAGATGGTGCAACGCGGCCTGGCAACCGAAACTGTAAACTACCCAAATCCATTATAAAAGGAACCATACCAACCTAAAGTATCTTAACCTAAACCCAGTGGGCCGTGTTACTTAGCCGGGGGGGGCAGACCCCCCGTAAAAGAAACCACTTTTTACCAAAAGTTTCCCTGTAAAACTGCGAATGGGCAAAAACCCATAAAAAAACAAGGACAAATGACATTCCAAAACTCAAAATGCGATAATGGCCTCCGCTGAAGTGAAATAGTAAGTTAATACCAATTCCATTTTCCTAATCCGGTCTTCCAGGCTTATACGATCCCATGTTCCACTAAAAAATAAGTAATTTGATCCATAAAAATCACAGTTTGTGAACAGCCTACCTGTTAATGATAAGAAATGGGAGGTAAAGGCTAAAAACGTAATTAAAAAGCCTGAGAGTCTCGGCTGATACATGGTTTACGTTTTTGACATTGTTATGAGTTTACGTCGAAGGAAGCGATTGTCAGTGCTTTGCCTTTGCAACGGCTCCTCAGTTGAGTGTGTCGTGTTTTATTAGTTTTTAGTTATTTCCCTCTTTTAGTTATTTCCCTCATTCTCCGTTGTCTTTTTCTATACTGCCGAATGATTTGGGACCTTTTAGTTATTTCCCTCTTTTATTTTCCGTCGTCTTTTTCTATACCATCGAATAATTTGGGATCATAATTCTTTCACACAGCTTCTGTCCAATTTCTAACGCTATCTCTCCTATTTCCTTTACGTCCCCGTGCTTTCTAAATTTAGTATCTCTATTATTCTAACATTTGATTTCTCTCAACTTTCTGTCCATGAGCTACGATATTAATTTTCGATCCATGAGACATTTCTTCAACTTTTGTGTACATATTTCTTATGTTTTGAACAACTTTGTTGCAAAAGCTGCGTCAGGCCCTAGCAAGGGATGAATGCTAGTCCTATGTGAGTTTTTGAGGCGTCATATCCATAAGTAAAACTTAGATTTTTAATATGGCATAAAGGTTAGGTTAGCCATAATCATGCTTCTGGAAACGGGCCTTGGTTAAAGTTTCATGGGCCGCGGCGCGTACACCATTATACCGGGACCACCGAAAGATAGATCAATTTTCGGTGGCCTTGAATATACGCTGTAGCGGCTGTAGGGAAAACTCGATTGTGCCGAAGAAACGTCGGCTCATTTTTTACTTGTTTTCTCTTAGAAAGGCTACACGGGTTTTGATTTTGACACTTGGGACTCGGTGTTTCAGTGGGTGGTGCTTATGGCAATTCTGGCTGATGGCTCTGGAAGACCATATCGATTGTGATATCAGTTTGTGTATCACTTAATCTTGTTGAGATCATATTTTGTCCGAGTAAGCCAGTCTCATTCTGTCAGGTAAACGGCAATATTTTTCAAGATTTTTTTTTTTTTTTTTATACAGAGCTACCATTTGTCTTTCAAACTATCAGTACCTTCTGCACAATAGGTAAAATACCTAATTTTGACCCTTAAGCCATTTCTAAATGGGCTTTTGTTAACGACCGAAATAACCCGAAAGCCTTTCGGAGGTGACAAACAAAGAGCCACTGTACAGCGCTCTCATACTGTTGGTGTTCCCCAAGAACTGTCACGTTGACGTACCATCATGGCAGGTCCTCAGACAAGAGGCTGTGGCCTACTGACTGTCAAGTATCTCGTCTTTTCCTTCAACCTGATTTTCTGTCTGTCAGGACTCGCACTGATAGCGGTTGGCGGGGTCGCTCAAGGGTTCTTCCGCCAATACATCCAGTTTTTCGAAGGCCAATATCAAACTCCTGCAGTAGGTCTAATCATCCTTGGTACCATCATCCTGGTCGTGTCTTTCTTTGGCTGCTGTGGGGCAAAGAGAGACAGCGTCGTCATGCTGTGGACCTTCATAGGTATGATGGTTGTGCTTCTGCTGTGTGAAATTGCCGCGGGCATCACCGTAGCTGTGAGGAGACATGACATCGGAAATCTCGTCCAGAAGAACTTGAATGAAACGATGAGTCATTATAAAGACCCGAAGGCTCTTCCCACGGTGGTTTGGAATGAGATGCAACACAAGCACAGGTGTTGTGGAGTGATGAACTACCTGGACTGGGAGAAAACGCCTTACGGTGTTCGGGTCAGTGGCGTCCCGGACTCCTGCTGTGTTGTAAAAAAGCCTGATTGTGGTCGTAACGTGTTTGGATCTGCGTCAGGTGGAAAAGCCGTTGTTGTTCCCAAAATTTACTCGGGAGGGTGTTACCAAGCCCTTCGTGATGCTGCGAAGAGTAGAGTTGGAGCAATTGGCGGAGTGATTGCTGGCTTGGTATTTGTACAGATTCTGGCGATCTGCATGTCTTCTTACCTCATCAAGTCGGCGAGGCAGCGCTATGATAGTTTTGATGGCTCCGAAGAGTTTCCCCTAATGTGATATTAATTAAGCCATAGTTTTATCTTTAAAGTTTGTAGATTTTAAATGTAAATTTTAATTATCTTAATTAGGTCGTGTGTGAGTTCAATATTTGTTCAGTGCAAACCATTTCAATCTGTCGGCATCTTATTTTATCTGTTTTAAAGATTAATGTTCAAAAGTGTCTTTTATTATTATCATGTGTACTGTTATCTGCGGCCTAAAGTATTCTTGTTGCGGTTACATAAAATATCTTACAACCGTTAAATACTTAAATTATGTTTGCAGAGCCTTACGGATTTTTAGTGACAGTTGTTGCTGACTGTTCTCCATCAGTAATAAAGAAATGCTCAGGTTCCCTTTGTTTATTCTCCATTGATAAACTTATTCTGTCAAAAATGAACAGTGGAAACAAGGCCTATAAACCTTGAGTGGAAAAAACTAAGATATATGCAAAACTTAGCCAACTATTGTTCAGACCACTGAGCTGATTAACAGAACTGCTCTCTAAGGTAACGTCTGATCCAATTCTTTTTGAATGAATCAGAAATTTTTGTAAGAGGGCTCAGTGTATTGAAAAAATGGTTGTTGACAAGTAATTTTGGGACATTAAGTTTCTTTACAAGCACCAAGAGAATGGAGACTACCAACAAACCACATTTTAATTGAGAAATAACCATTTTGGTTATTGTTAGAAATAAATTTCTTTATCCAATTCTTCATTGGTGGCGTGGGTAGAGCTTTCAGCACGCAGGCCCGGCAGAGTGAATATCCGAGAACGATAACCAATTTATTTCTGGTGATAGGAACATTTCTCGTCATAATGTGGAAATTTCCACACCACTAACCCCGTTGCTAGATGGAAATATCTTACCACTAAAATATCTAAAACTGGAAGCTGTTAACCAACTCATTGTTTAAACTAAGATATCTTAAATTTTATCTTTATCGGAGGTGAAGAAAAACTTGAATCAACAAGTTTACTATTACTACATTAAACGTTGCTGTTATGCTCAATATTTAGCTGTATTTTCAGTGATGACAAATTCTTTTTGAATAAATAAAGAGCAATCTTTGAATGAGAGAGGGGGTCTATCAGTATATTGAAACCAAAAAATAAATCTGTTGACAAGTGGATATTTTGACTGTCATGAGAAAGTGTTTGTTTGCTACAAGTGACATGCCCATAGAATGCTAGACTACCAACAAACCGATATGTGGGGTATATTTAATTAATCACAAATAACCATTTTGGTCTTGAATTGTTTGTATATTGTCTTTATCTTTAGGCAGTTTCTTCATTGAGATGGTGTGGGCATGGGTGAGGGGTGGATGAGGTTGGTGAGAATGCGCTGTTTAATCCCAGTTCGTCTTCAGCCTCAAACCAAACAAAAATTAGACGGATCCAATTTATTTCGTTTTGACGATAGAAATTTCATTTCTCGTAGATAAAGGTCAGGATTACCCTACCTGAAAAGCTGTAAGCAAGTATCCGTTGCTAGGTAACATTAACCTTCGGAATGTGGATCTTTTAGCCACGTCAAATCGGTAAAGTCTAATGAAAAATTGATCGGCCAGCCCTGACATTTCAAATTAACCAGCTCAGTGGTCTCTTGTTAAACTGATATATAATATAAAATCATTTTATTTTTATTCAGTAAAATTTGTGCCTTTCCAAGAAATGTTCAACTTTCTCCGAGAAAATCAACAGCTAGTTTATCTCCCATTTACTACATTAAATCGTTGCATTCATATTTTGAGTTATGCTATAATTTTATTTAGTTTGTATTTTGCAAAGTGATGACAAATTCTCTTGTAAGAAAATAGGAATTTACTACGTAGACCTTTCAGATTTTCTTTGAGCAATCACCCTTTAAATTATGAATGTCATTTGCACAGCACACCTTAGTAGAGATGAGTTCTTCTATAACTCACACAAATAGAGAGACATACAAATCAATGGTTTTGCAAAGATGTGAAACTAAACCACGTTAACTAAATATAAACTCAACAAATGAATTAAATTAAATTAATAACAATGGTGGAAGAATGCTGCTGGGAATGAGGTAAGATGAACTGACAGTAAAAAGTGTGTGTTTCAAGAGGAAAAGTGACATGCCAATAAACCAAGAGAGGATGGAGTGATGGAAGAGAATACACAAGAGGGTAAAAGGATATGGGGTTGAGCTAGGGACCGAAGGTACAGTGGATACAGACATGTGGGTGAGATGTGGATGTGAGGGGGGTTAAGTTGTGGATGCAGTGGATATGTCACATATGAGATGGTGTGGGCATGTGGGTGAGGGGTGGCTTTAATCCCAGTACGTCTTCAGCCTCGAAACCGGAAACAAAAGCACTGGACGGATCCAATCGATTCTACGTTTTGACAACTTTAGGAAATTATAATTTTATTACATAGATAAAGGTCACAGGACTTACCCTACCTGACTGACATTAAGCAAAATCCTTTCTCAGCATTTGTAGCCTTCACGAGTTAACCTTCGGAATGTTTACACTGTTTATTAAAAACATTCAATTCGGTAAAATGTAATTTGTAGAAAAATTTATGATTCTTTTCGGTCTTAATGAATTTCAAATTCACGCAATGGGTTGAAAGCATTCAGTATTCTGTCTTGTTATTATTTTAACATATTATAAAATCATTTACTATATTGCCTGAAAGAGTAACCACATTCGAGATAAAATCAGAAACAACTGATTGCTGAACTTTGATTTTAGTCATATTTCCAGTTCATTACATTATTCTGCAAAGAGTCAAAGCATTTGTTTTATTATAAGATATAGGTGTTGCCTTGAAAAAATAATTTTTTTATTTCCCATCTTTAGTAATAAAATCTTGAATATTCATATTTTGAAGGAAGGGCCTATGACATTTTCCCTTGATATTTCGTTTGATACTTTTGTTTTAAAGTCACAACACCATATATAATAGTTTTTAATTCTCGTGGGGAAGAAAAAATATTGTTGATCTTTCATTCTCATACACTTATGCTCATTTTTTACATCCATTTTCTTTCCTGTTAATTTCTGTCAACATATTACTTCTCTCATTCGTTATCCTCACTGGAATTCTGGAGGGCGACTTTCTCAAGCAAAGAACGGGTCTTGGGGCCCATTCTTCCATAACTTTGGAAGCGTTTGTTAGTACCCTTTGCAGTTCTCTTAAAATAGTCGCATTACTTCCTAGAAGAGCTTTCCTTTCCAAGAACCAGCTTTTACACAATTCCCCTTTACCCAAAGTTTAATAAGGCGCAGAGCGCTATTCGCTTTCTGTTCTGGCTATGAGCCGTGATGCAAATGTACTGTGCTCATCACCTCCACCCAGACTTTGACTGACCAGACACGGACGTGTGGTCCGGTGTGGACAACAGAGTTTTGTTTGTTTACATATTTTGTCTGACAATGGACTAAGTCTCCCAGACAAAGTCTGGTCCTGTGGACGGGGCTTTAGCAGTGTCTGATGTATATAAAATGCTTTGAAATAAAATGTAAAAATTCTTGCTTCAAAACAGCCTTACAGGGAAAACATCTTTCTTTACAACAACTCTTACGAACATATTAAAAGCCACTGCGTGACTGCGGAGGGCCATTCTTATGAGTTTATAGGTGATTACGTACAGGTTTAGTGTACTCTTACAATTACCAAATTTCCATGTGTTAACGAAGTAGGGGAGGAGTCTAGGGGTGACGCTGTTCGAGAGAGCAACCCCATATTTTCCACCGCTCTTCTTATAATAAATGAAGAAAACGGCAAAGAGTCTCACACTTAAACCACCATTACTACATTTATGGTGGCGCCGGTGGGATACGAAACCACGCCCCCGAAGACTGGTGCCTCAAACCAGTCCTTGTCATTATACCGTGACACCCCTCTATCGGCTTAGTATCTAATTCAACAGAACTAGTTCGAGATGCTACCTTTAAAAGCCAGTACTGACAATTTTCTGCCTTCTTTCGATGGCTCGAAATGAAATTAGACACTTCTGTTGTTTCCCACGGTCGCCGATAGATGGCCCTCCCAACGCCCCCAGCCCAGAGCCGTATATACGGCTCTGCCCCAGTCACTTTTTCTAAGATATTCGACATGGACACTACCACTTCTGGATCAGACTTCAGGGAGTACTTTCTTTCAGAAAATGTTAATAAACCCAAAACAGTAAATTTTAAGCATTTCTTTATTATATAAATGAACAGTTTCATATGACATTGAAAACATGATTTAAAACTCCATAGCCTCCATAAAGCAATATTTGAGTACTTAACAGTTGTGAAATATTGTACATTTTGTGAAATAATCTAATAAACGCAACAAGAATACTGTAATGCGAATATGACAACACTGAACATTCTTACAGTGCCAAAAGATTATTTTAAACATTAAAATACAGACGAAATGCTTTAAACAATACTAGTAGCCTAATCATAAAATGATGTACCCCTCTTTTTTTACTGCTTGATATACTCCTACGCCTGTTCAACTTCAATAACAAATATGATAAAAATGAAAATTCAAAATTCGGTGTCGCAATTACAGTTCATACCACTTAAAAATATAAAACCGACTAAACTAGTGGGAAACTTCAGCGACGATCTAGATTGTCATAGCGGTGTTTCGCAGATTTGATGAGGTAAGACGACATGCAGATCCCCAGAATCTGTATAAAGGCCAAACCAGCAATCACTCCACCAATAGCTCCAACGTTACTCTTCGCAGCATCGTAAAGGGCTTGGTAACACCCTCCCGAGTGAATTTTAGGAACGAAAAAGCCGCTTCCACTCGACAGAGACCCGAAGACGTTATGGCCACAATCAGGCCTTTCTGCAACACAGCAGGAGTCTGGGACACCGCTGACATGGGCACCGTAAGGGGTGTTCTTCCAGTCCAGGTAGCTCATCACTCCACAACACCTGTGCTTGTGTTGCATCTCATTCCAGGCCACCGTGGGAAGAGCCTTCGGGTCTTTATAGTGACTCATCGTTTCATTCAAGTTCTTCTGGACGAGCTTTTCGATGTCATGTCGCAACACGGCTACGGTGATGACAGCAGCAATTTCGCACAGCAGAAGCACAGCCATCAAACCTACGTAGATCCACAGCATGACGACGCTGTCCTCTTTGCCCCACAGCAGCCAAAGAAGGACACGACCAGGATGATGGCACCAAGGATGATCAGACCTACTGCAGGAGTCTGATACTGGCCTTCGAAAAACTGGATGTATTGACGGAAGAACCCTTGAGCGACCCCGCCAACCGCTATCAGCGCGAGTCCTGACAGGCAGAAAATCAGGTTGAAGGAAAAGACGAGATACTTGACGGCCAAAGTTCCACAACCCGCCATTTTAGAATCTGCCATGGTGGTGCTTCAACGTGAGGGCCTCGTCAAACACTGACAGGAAGACGACCCTTTAGAGTAGCGCTTCGTTTGTCAACTCGGGCTGGTTTGCAGCGGTGTTTGGGAATTTCGTTCCTTTACATGTCCCTGTTTGAGGAGGTAAACAAGCTGACAACAGTCTATTTAGAGCTCAAGGGTCAAATTTAGGCATTTTACTCTGAAGCTGAAGGTAATGCTAAAAGGAAGAGTAGGCTTAATTCACTCACGAGGACAAATGTGCTTTCAACCTCACGCCACAATGGACATGACTAACGAGAACCTTCGACAAGACATGCCATAAGCAGCAACCACTGAAACAGACCGAAAGCAACATCTGCAACAAAAATCAAAACAATGTCAAAAAACAACACCTGTAGCACCTTTCTGGGAGACAAGAGCAGCATTCACAGCAATATACAGCAAAGATCGCCCAACGAACGTCACTGGAAAGGTATCGGAACATCCGAAACTAACTACATAACAGAAAAACTAAGCAAGATGGCCATGATAACCACAATATGCTTCTGGCATAACAAAGATAAAAAATCTTGATCAATAACCATAAGTAATCCATGACCAAAGCACTCTATAACATAACAATCGCCAAAAGCATTGCTTTACAACAAAGGCACAGTAACATTTCAAGTAACACTCAAGTTCTGGATTAAGTTTATTCTACGAAGCTAAATTCCCAATAATATTTCGTCTATACATGGCTATACTGATATTCAGTTACAAATGTTAAATGGAGCATCTCTCTCTCTCTCTCTCTCTCTCTCTCTCTCTCTCTCTCTCTCTCTCTCTCTCTCTCTCTCTCTCTCTCTCTCTCTCTCTTTCTCTCTCTGTATCTTCTTAACAGTAAACCTTGGGTAACACATTTCCATTAAGGAAGTATGATTGTATAATCATTCGAAGTCCATTAATCTTAAAAATACACAAGTCATATAAAACACTGAAAGAAACATTATTAAATAAAGGTATGAAAGGAAAAAATAATGGATTAAAATGATGGCAGAGTGACAATGGCCATGAAATCTAAAGGTGCCTGTTCAGACGCCATCTCTGTTCAGTTGGACTGGATACTTGAACCGGAAAACATCAAACCTTTTCATTTCCACCTCGATTGTTCTTTGTGATGTAAAGATGATTGAAACTGAATATTATTCATGAGATTGTCTTAGGGGTTCCATACTATTCTCCCCCATACGGGAGTTAGTGCCGTCAGTGCACCTCATGCAGTGCAGTGTAGGCATTACTTAAAGGTTCTTTGCAGCGTCCCTTCGGCCTCTAGCTGCGCCCCCTTTCGTTCCTTTTACTGTACCTCCTTTCATATTCTTTCTTCCATCTTACTTTCCACCCTCTCCTAACAACTGATTCATAGTGCAACTGCGAGGTTTTCCTCCTGTTACACCTTTCAAACTTTTACTGTCAATTTCCATTTCGGCGCTGAATGACCTCATAGGTCCCAGTGCTTGGCCATTGGCCTAAATTTTTTATTCAGTTCAATTCATACTACTCTAGCATGAGCGACCGTTAATCTAAAATTCACTTCAAAAAATTAGCGTAGAAAAATCATCACTAATTAAGGGTTTTAGTATGGCACGTGAATATGTATTTCCGTAAAAGCATTCTCTTAGACACACAGGTATACAGATAGATAAATAGATTTAAGAAAATGTGTTGATGAGAAATAAGAGGAGGATGAAAAAGTCTATTGACAATGACACCCAGATTTCAGTAACTGCTGAAGTGGTAGTTAGACCGATAGTTACGTAGTTTCGGTTAACTCGTGAAAGCGACCCGAAATAGAGGAAGAAATATGAGCTGGAGGAAAAGAGTTGTCACTATTCTAACTAACAACAACAGCTCAACTATTTATCACAACGGAGAGTGGATTTAAAGAAGTGTAATAGGATGCATATTCATCATTTAAGGTCGAGGGCGTGCCTTCCGTAGCCTGTTCATTCTTTCTTTATCCTTTCATTCTACTGCACTCATTCCGAGTTGTAAATTAACGCGCGAGAAATGACTAAGAAGTATATATGATTTTCCAGGAGTAGGAAATAGCTTTAACTGCAAAAATATTCAGTTGGCAGGGCGACTGCCCACTGCTGAGAGAGTATAAGCGCATTGCCGATCAGCACCACCTACGTACGTGAAGAGAGTTATTTCCCAGCCTATCTGGTGGCGTACTACCCTTAAAAATTTAGACCAGGTTGCACAAGTTCGGCTTTTTCAAGGGCATGAGAGGGCAGACGGCAGGGTGGTGGGAAAACCGAAAATTACAAAATGAAATTAAAGTAATACAGTATACATCAAAGTAAGAGACGTGGTACTGATAAGTCACCATTAGTACAAACAAATGATTACTGATTTTATTTTTTGTTAATCTTGCGACACAGCGTAAAATGTGGACGTGCTAAATAAGTAATAATCAACGATTATTCCCAAAATAAATGAAACTAAATCTGTTTCTAAGGGCTCGAGTTTCTGTGTCCTGTGGCTAGGAGGCGTACCAAAAAAATAAATAAAATAAATAAGTAAATAAAAAATGCGCCGACGTTTCTTCGGTGCGATCGAGTTTTCTGTACAGCGTATACTGCTGTATGAGCCGCAGCCCGTGAAACTTTTAGCCACGGCTCGACGTTGCCAGACGAACGATCATGGCTAAATTTAACCTTAAAAAAATAAATACTACTGAAGCTAGAGGGCTGCAATTTGGTATGTTTGATGATTGGAGGGTGGATGATCAACATACCAATTTGCAGCCCTCTAACCCCAGTAGTTTTTAAGATCTGAGGGCGGACAGAAAAAGTTTTCTTTTACGGAAAACAAAAAAAGCATCTTTCAATAAATACCAACGACTATCGCTGTCAGTTGTTTTCAGATTTCAGAGTGGGGAAAATACTGCAAATCAAACTTGGGGTCTTGAAATCAGCACATCCCTACCAGCTAGGAGTCCGGAGGTCGACACGAGGCTTCCTACTCCATTTCACACCTTACAAGCCTCCTGAAGGTAGTGGTCCTTGTCCTAAGTTAGCTTACTCTGAACAATTGAAACAACTTTCTCTCACCGCTGTTGTTCTACACGTAATCTCCATAGCTTATTTCAACCATTCCATCATGACAGTAGTCTGTGCAAGATTTCCCAAAATATTTTTAATAGCCTTTCAACGTATAGCAACAATGTGCCAAACCTATCTTTTCTGGAAAAAAAACTTTTCAGTAGACTGCCGACATTATTTTAGTGTGTAGCAACAACGTATTAAACCTAACTCTTCTGGAAAAAATCTTTTCAGTAGACTGACGACATTCTTAAATAACAAAAAAACCATTACTGAAATTTGGTTTTTCTTTACAAATTTGTTAACTTGCAAAAACGGAGAAGCTTCTGTCCGAAAATATCTGTGAACTCCGGTGAATTAGGAGCCATGGTTTGATGATCGCTGTTAAAACAAAGACCGTGTATTTAATGAAATAAAACTTCATCGAAAAGCGCGTAAACGTCTTCTACACTTTCCTAATACTCTATTTGCCCTGGAAAGACAATTTTCCACTGGTATGCAAAATGTGTTGATACTCGCTAGCCACATTGCTGTACGAGCATGTCAATGAAATGAAATAGTCAAATACAAAAGGTTACTGCACAGGCATTAACATTCTAATGAATATGTGACACTACAGAGATAATGGATTTGCTGAGTGCTACTCACTATCTAACTGGATTCCGGCGCCACCCGGTGGGACTTCTTGTTCTGAAAAGAAAATAGGTTCTGAATTAAAGGTTAAAATAAGGATGATTGACCAATATGTATATACAGCATAGAACTGAACAATACAAGACCTCTACGCCTGTGACCAAAAGGTTATTGAAAGTGATGGAAAATCCCGATGAACGCAGCCTTATTATGTGTTGCAGTTGAACAAAGCTACTCTTAGTTTCTCAAATAAATATGGAAACAGAAAGACGTAATGAGAATTCTGAAGTTAAAAGTATGATGGGGGGGGGGGGGACTGAATTGAATTGAATATAGAATTTAGGCCAAAGGACAAGCGCTGGGACTTATGAGGTCATTCAACGCTGAAACACAAAATTGGCAGTAGAAAGGACTGAAAGGTGTAACAGGAGGAAAATCTCGCAGTTGCACTATGAATCAATTTTAGGAAAGGGTGGAAAGGAAGATGGATGAAAGAGAATATGAACGGAGGTACAGTAAAAGGAACGAAAGTGGGTTGCAACTAGGGGCCGAAGTGACGCTGCAAAGAACCTTAGTAATGCCTACAGTGCACCTCATGACTTGTTGGTGGCCTTCATGTTTAATTTTTTTAAGCTGTATAAAAGCATAGAATTATTTTACTGTACCTCCTCTCATATTCTCTTTCTTCCATCTTACTGTCCACCCTCTCATAACAACTGATTCATCGTGCGAAGTTTTCCTCCCGTTACACCTCCCAAACCTTTTGCTGCCAATTTCCGTTTCAGCGCTGAATGACCTCATAGGTCCCAGTACTTGGCCTTTGGACTAAATTCTATATTCAATTCAGTTCAATAAATGAACCTGAACATGTTATCAAACATTATCGAAGAGGGAATAAGGGCTGATGTTTAGCCGTATAATTTCAAAATTATCAAAGGGAATTCCAATACGTTCTCATGAGATCAATATCTAAAATTTCCAAATTTCCAATAGCCACGAAGAAAAAAAAATTTGTTTGAATTTCTATTGGCTGTTTTCTCTCTTTTCTTTCTCCTTTTCCATATTTTAATCTTTTGATTATTCCTATTCTGAACAATTACAGCGCCGTAAACAAAGCCCAAACGAATATTATATTGTGAGAGATACTTTTTTTTCAGTGCTCGCACTCGCCTGTCATGGAAGTGAAGTCTGGATTCTGAGTGCAAATAAAAGAAACTAGTGAAAAATGCGCCGAAGAGACCGAGTTTTCTGTACAGCAGCTACAGCGTATAATCAAGGCCACCGAAAATAGATCTATCTTTCGGTGGTCTGGGTATAACGCTGTATGAGCCGCAGCCCAGGAAAATTTAACCAAGGCCCGGTGGTGAGCCTATCTTATATCGTTGCCAGACGCACGATTATGGCTAACTTTAACCGTAAATAAAATTAAAAACTACTGAGGCTAGAGGGCTGCAATTTTGCATGTTTGATGACTGGAGGGTGGATGACCAACATGCCAATTTGCAGCGCTCTAGTAGATTTTAAGATCTGAGGGCGGGCAGAAAAAAAAGTGCGGACGGACAGACAAAGCCGGCACCAATAGTTTTCTTTTACAGGAAACTGAAAAGGCGAAGTCGAAAAAAGGAAAGCAAAAGTGCAAGAACAGTCGGTGACTTCTGAGATGGACTTTCCCCTCTTTTTTTACAAGCGTTCGTTTTCATCTAAGGTTATTTCCATAGATCTTTCTTAGAATGTAATTTTTCTTTGCCCTCCAAACCTAAGTCAAGCTTACTTCTATTCTTCCCTTTATGGTTTAAATGACTTTGTAATAGTCGCAATATCATGTTTAAGAAAGTTACTCAAGGGATATATAATATCTCAGTACAGTTTTAAAGAAACTCTCTGTCTTAATTTAACGAGAAATAAGGTATGAAGGTTTGTAGACGCACTAGAATTAACCCAGAGAACTCTATGACTATTACATGGGGAATTACCGCCGATGAAATTCGAGTCTGTCAGCTACAGAGGGTTAAGGGCCTCAAGAAAGTAAGGTATTTTTATATAAGATTTACGAACACAGTTAGAAATAACGACCTTTCAGCGAGTTCATTTTATCACGTGTAATGAAGGAAACTTCACTGACGGAACTTGAGCCCACACGATATCTATATTTTCCTATGACCAAACATGCCTCAGAACCAATGCTATTAATGATGATGATGACGATGATTGCAGTGCTTATTATGTAATAATTCATTTCCTTTTCAGTCTTTCTCTGAAGCGAGTTTCCAAGTTTGGCTTAGTCTAGACTGAGGCTATTACTAAGGACATGATCATGATTACCAAATCAGAAATCTTTCACATCATAGTAAGTTTTTCTTTCATTAAAAAACAACTTAGGAATATACTTGAATGCGACAAAGTTCACAAATACTCATTTCTTTCTCTGAATCATACACACAGTTCAACAGGACATGAAACAAAGACATCAAACAAATTTCTCTCTATCAAAGTCACACAAAGCGGAGACAACGAAATTCAGATTACTATTGTTTCATTAGATGAAACCTATCCACACGGAACAAGCCCACCAAAGGGGCCAGTGACCTGAAATTCAAGCTTCCAAAGAATGCTGGCTTCAACCTCCCACCGCAGCAGACCCCACACTGCAGCAGTAACTGATCATGATACAGAGCCAACGGCGAACTCGCGACATCTGGGCGGCAAGCCACACGACGCCAGCCACCATACTAGCGGACCAGTGAAAAAAAGGGGAAAAAAAAGCTAGAGCTCGATACCATTTCAAGTATTGGCTTTTTGTTCTAAAATTAAAATAATAAACATCTGGAATGAGAACCTGGATGCAAACAGTGAAATGCTAAACAATGTAATAATCAGTTTGATCCAGACGATGAAGCAATGATGCAGACAGACGAAATTGGACAAAATCAACGCTCTTTCCTTAAAATGAAAAATTACTTGGTCTCAAATACTACTCCTACCCTACAAACAGTCTTCCTTACAAAGACCTGGAGGAATTTTGAATCCTCTTGGCCTCCGTCATTTCGCAAATCTTTTCTTTTTGTTATCCTGATGCTCCGAATTTGCTCTTGGGTCGGATGCTGAAAACTGGATGACAAAAATAAAACATTCTTTTTCGGTCATAGTTATATAAAATCCAGCGCTTTTTATTATTTTTCTACCTTCCTACAACGCGTACTTATTTGCTCTCGTGGCCCATGAAACTTTAACCACGGCCCGGTGGTGGCCTTTCCTATATCGTTGCCAGACGCACGGTTAAACAGAGACCACGAGAGAAACCTGGTTCCGATATTGATGATAAAGCAATATACCTGCCGTCCCGCGTGTGAAAATCGTAACTTCCTCAATCTTCGTGGCCCCCCAAAATTAATTTGGTAACCGAAACCACACATCATCGCCTTCCAGGTGTGCGATTTGCAACCGAAAGTTATTTACTCTCAGCAGTGATAATCATTTGCATGACTGAGCTGTAGCCAAAAAAAGTTGCTGCCGTCTAAACAAATCTGTCCCAAATCTGTGGGGTAAATGATAACCAAGGATTTGTCGGAGGATGGTGAGGGTAAGCCATAACATCTCGCATTAATTTGAGGCTTAATGAATCCTTAATAAACTAAGGGGTTGTTTATACGCAGCAAAAGGAGAAACAAAGGAAGCCAATTTCCGTCATCATTATTCTATTCTCATCTATTTTCATGTAACTGGGAAGGCGGAGGTGGTGCTGAGGTGGTGTTGGTTGGGGGCTGGGGGGGTGGGGGGAGGGGGAAGTTTAGAAAAAGGCGGATGAAGGCATCAGCGCAAACTTATGACAGCCATTACGCGCCATTAGTTCACCATGTCTCACTGACTTGGCTTTCCGAATGGTGGTCATCCGCAATGGCAGACCAGAACCAGTGCTCCTAGCGAACGTTGGGAAGCAGGAGCACAATATCGTGACCTTTTAACGCCACTTTCACTTTTGTATTTCGCATTTGTCCATTTGCGCGAGTAAAAGAAAAAAGATCAAGTCTGCTTGTATTTACGTGTCCATGTAACAGATCAGAGTTTAAAATCAAGTGTAGCTAACCAACCTCTCATATCGTGGCCGACATATGCATTCCGTGAATCATATAACAGGACTTTTCATGACTGAAACAAGGAATTATTTCCCAAAACGCCCTACCACACACAGGTTGTAGGTCGGCTTCAGATGTGCCACTCCCCAACCCAACGGCAACTTAGGCCATGTGATTATCATTATCCTGAAATTCTTCTTTCTTGCAGGCAACCGGCTACACGAACTAAAACTGACAGCTGAGGGGTAATTTTCCTTACATAAGACATTTCCTGGTGCCTTGGGTAGGGAAATCGAGGAAAAATGTGACATATTTAATGGGACACTGAAACAAAAATGATGAGCCTTGGGTGTAAACTAAAAATTGTAAGGTCTACAACTTTGACACACGGATGGCGGTAGGAAAGGAAGGAATACCGAATTTAGGCTAAAAGCTAAGCGCTGGAACCTATGAGGTAATTCAGCACTGAAAGGGAAATTGACAGTAAGAAGTTCTAAAGTTGTAAGTGGAGGAAGACCCTGCAGTTGCACTAGGAAACAATTGTTGGAGAGGGTGGAAAGTCAGATGGAAGAAAGTGTGTGAATGGAGGTACAGTAAAAGGAATGAAAGAGGTCGCAGCTAGGAGCCGAAGGGACGCTGTAAAGAACCTTAAGTAATGCCTACAGTGCACCGTGTGGGAATTCCCAGAACATCTGCTTACCTACACAATCTAATGGCCGTACAAAATTGCCCCTTGGTTCATGCCAGATGAGAGCTTCTTGCCCAACACTCTAAAAATGAAAATAATACAGCAGGAATGACATATTTCAATATTAACACCGCAATGTTTCTAAAATGTAATTAGAAGCCATGTTCCATCTGCATTATGTATTACCAGAACTGAAACAGCATTATGTTCCTTTAAAGGCTATCCATCTCTATTGGGTGAAGGACGTTTAGGAGGATTCACGTGCACGCAATGGCCAAAAATATATTAAATACGGTGAAAAAAAACCATCAAGAATCAAGTCATAAAAATCATGGATCACGTTGCCATGTAGGCCTAACCCTAGAGAGAGGCTAAGCCTTTTCATGACCTCATGACTTCCAGTCTCTATTGAGTACATTACTCCTATTCATTCCTCTTCTACTTCTTCTTCGACCTTACTGTAATAGATATGCAAACTCACCAACACAGATAATAACGAAGCTGGAGCAGTAAAATCGGGATATAAGAGAACACTAACACCCACAATGATCAAGGAATAATGACAGACGAAGTCTCTACCTTAGCAACTGGACTCTGCGGTGATGCTTCGTTGCTGGGCATTGTGGGAAATGCAGGCCGTTTTGTCTCGTTTTATGGGGAACTAAAGATAATTTACATACAGTACGCGAAAACAAATATTAATTGTACTTTAGTGTTGTACCAATTAACCATTAACCCCAACAGTAATGATATAAGTAATGAAACATTACTAAATATCTATCTAGTACTCAAACACAAGTTCTATGATGGCCTTTAATACTTTGTCCCTACGCGAAAAATGGTACTGAGCTTCAGTGATACAAGATAAATTATAATATCCTATTGACTATTTACATTTACACCATTCATAACGGAATTATGTTTTAGTAAGACGAAAACTTGTGTGTAGATATGATAAAAATATTCAAACAACAATAATTTCCAAACAATGTGGAAAAGTACATTCATATCCCGGCAATAAATCACGTAACCACATATGAGGGCCTCAGAACCAGAAGGTTGTAAACGCCACCCCCACCGATTTGGAGTTAAGCATACCAGTAGATGTGGCAACGTTTCCTTTGTCTATTTGTGGCATTTCTATGCTAGTCAGCCGTTTCAGTAAGGTCGAAATCCCTACTGGAACAGTAGAAATGATCGATTTTAGCTAAATGAACGAACGTGATGTCGCGCGGAGCTTACAACCTCATAAGAGCTCAGTTACAACCAGAAGGTTGCATGTGCAGCAGCTCCGAGCGAGCCAATGAGAGCGCGTGTCACTAAACGGGTATTCAGTTCTAAGCCAATCAGCATTTTCTAGCATAAGGGGCTCGTAAGTGTCGGCCAATCACCGCGCAGTTTACATCTCCGCTATTGTTTACATTCCTAGTCTAGTGATTTTCGCGGCGAAATTGAATGTCCGTAGTGTTGTGATTTGTTTTTTTTTATTATTATCCCTTATTTAGCGCCATTATGTCTTCCTCTGGTATTGAAAGTGATCACTGTCATGTCGTGCAACGGCCCAGAGGAAGAAAAAGGACAAGGAATGAAACGTCATGGAAAAAAAAATGGTGTTAAGTTACTGCACGATGCAGGCCAAGAATATGTTTCTCGGTGTACAGACAAACTCGTGCCTGCACACAATGTAGGCCAGCCATTTTAATGGTTAAACATTATGATGATGGAAGGTTATCATCGTCAACATCATCATCATTATTATTATTATTATTATTATTATTATTATTATTATTATTATTATTATTATTATTATTATATTATATTTTTATTATTATTATAATTATTATCATTATTACATCCATTGTTGTTATAGCACGAATATAATAACACTTTATCATTATTTTACACATTTAACTATGGTTTTAGTGCTGGTTATGACCAGAATATAAACAAATGTGAGGGGTTAGGCGGACATTTTGAATAGTAGCGCGCAAGCGCACCCTACAACTTTTTTCAAATTTTCACAAAAAAATTCTAAAGAGTATATGAAACAGTTTTCAATATCTTTCTTAGAAGCAGCAACTTTGAGGGCAATTTACTCATTTTTTAAAAGTGGCGTTTACAACCTTCTGGTTCTGAGGCCCTCATATAGCAAAGAAACAAGTCCATTTGGAGAATAGAAAACAACTCTGAAAGTAACGAAAACTAAATTTTACCTGTTTTGGGGAAATTTATCTTACTAAGACCGACCATTTACAAACGTAAAGCACCGCCTCTAACTTGCTAGTAACTGGGTAAAACAGAATAAGCTTTCGAGAAGAGTGTTGAAAAGTAGTCAGTGTAGTTTTAATGAGTTTGACTAAACGATCTTCAATTCAAGACAAATATGGGGGTTAGGAGAGTCGAATGGAGCAGATATACCACTCAAACAAGAGAAGAAAGGTCTCCCTATAAATGAATGGGCCAAAATAGAATAATGAATGGAAATGAAGAAAAATATATGTGTAGCTTCTACAATACATTCCCATTTAATGATGTTTAAAGGCTTCCACTTCTGGTGTCACAATAGGACACAAAACCTGGAAAGGAATTGGAATTTGGAGGAGACGAGTAGAAAATACGTTAGATATGAAATTGACCTTTCAGGATAAAAAATGGAGGAAGAAGTGAACTAGCTACATTTAATGGAAGTAAAAATATTCAACCAACAATGCCAAACTCTTCTGCCATGGAAGTGAAAAATGGTCCAATAAGTATCGTAAAAGAATACAAATATCTAGGAGAACTGTAAACCCAAAACGGCTAAAAGGAAATAAGTATTAAAAAGTAAAATAAAAGCAAAAGGGGCATGTTAAGAGAAATCAGAAAGTACGGGAACGTTAAGATATAAGAAACAGCTGTGGTCCAAACATTATTTGTTTATATTATACAGACATGGAGTAACATTAACAAAAACGACTTAAATGAAATTGAGAAAATGCAGTGTAAGATCCTTAGAGGAATGTATGAACAATCAAAGTGCACACCATACAATTGGAATCTTAGCGGCAACTAGTATATTATGGCCTGTGGTTTACAGAATATATGAAAGACTTCTGCTGTTCCATAACATAAATTCTTATAAGAAAAGATTAATAAAAGAGATAGTAGAGGATCAAACAAGCCCCCTATGGACAGTACTGAACAAGATGCACAGCAATATATGTAGGAAAAGAAAATGGTACTGCCTCAGCAGCAGTAAAAGCAAAATGGAAGCATAAATGTAATGTAAAATTGTTAGCAGGGCAGCAACATGATAATCTTCGGTAGAAATTAAGCTTAATACTATCACCATAACTTACAAGGGTACAATGATATCAAGATACAGCACTGAAGAGTGTTCACAAAGAGTTATGATAAATATTTCTTATAGAAAATACGGCCTGGGAGTGAAACCAAGCACTCAAATATGGAAGCCCCAAGTAAATACAAAGATGACACTGAAGAACTTATAGGCGGAAGAAATAGCAAATAAAAGGGGAAATCACTGTTATAATAAAAGAATAAATAGCAAAATGGAAGTAAAAAGAGCAGAAAGACAGAATTTATCTCAACCTGTGGTATGCCCGGAACTGTGATCGTGGAAGGGAACTCAGACTGAGACGAGAATTCGGGAATTTCGGGAATCGGAGGCAAAGGACAAGTGTCAGACAGCACGGACATTGATAATCATCATGGCTTTTGCTGTGCAAATCAGGCAGCAGCTGCAGGCCCTGGTATCTTCAGGAGGATCCCACAAAGACCACGATAAGTTAGTATTTAAAAAAATTAGACCATAGGCCTAAGTTCTGGTGCGTCGCAGACTGCGGCTTAGCTTAGTCTTCGTGTTGGAGATAGCATTTTTAGCTCTGGATTCATTTTTAGCCGTATTTTGTTGTTATTTAATTATAATTATGTCATTTTAATTAATACGTCTTCTAAACGTGTGCCACACTAGGCCTATGTTGCGCACGGCGCCTTTGGTAAGCATAGGCCTAAGCGTGCTGACGAGGGAGGTCATTTTTATTATAGTAAAATTATTTATCTGGTTTTATTTGCGTTGCTGGTCGTCATTAGGAGGAGGCGGGTGATAAAAAAGTTATTTTACAAATAAAAGACGGTTTAAAATTCATTAAACGCAAAAAAGTCGTAAAAAAGTATTCCGTTTATGTCTAATTCATTTTACCCAACCCCTCGAACACATCCCACCTTTACCTACCCAAAAATTGCCATAAATCATAAAAATTGGGTAATTCTGCAGGACAGGCCTACGTATTCCTGAGTAAAAGCTCCGCACGGACCGTAGCCTAGGCTACGGGACGGCTCCGCGAATACGAGAGTCATTAGGGAGCCATATGTTCGAGAAGGGATTGGCTAAGGAAATCTATTATAAAAGGAACCATACTTAATCAACATACCCTAGCCTAACCTAACCTAGCAGGCCGTGTTTCTTAGCCAGGGGCTCCGCCCGGACTCCCGGGCAAAGGAAACTCAACTTATTACCAAAAGCTCCCCTGTGACACTGCGCATGTGCGATAGCATTCCAGGATGGCCAGCATACAAAAACATAATCAGTTCTGAGGTTAATTAGAGGTTAATTACAGTCGACCGACGAAAAATAATGGTAATTTGTTAATAAGCAACCAGAATACTATAGAAAAAGTCAATTTCCAAGGTAATACCCACTGCGGAGCAACCCCATAGTTCTACCATCTTTTTTTCATATTTTTACATTGATCCCAAGGGACAGGTACCAAACGTGGCATAAGCTCCGTGGGGCAGCATGTTTAGTACAAGCCCTTCGTGGATGCAAGTAAAAATATAAACAAAAGATGTTAAATTTCTCATTATCTTGGTACTTTTCTCGAATTATCTCCCCTGTACTACATTATAAGCACCCTTTTCTATATTCCTTAGTCAAAACATTACATTAATAAAGGATAACTTGTGCGGCTGTCTCCCTCACATCTACCAAAGAATTAAATAAAAAGTGATTTATGCGTATTAAGGAAAAAAGAAAATCCTGAAAGCTTTCCAACAAGGTTAAATAAAAATCACATAGGCCAGTCCTCATGTCCAGCAATTTTGGGGACCCCAATGGGGAACCAGAGTTTTTGAGTTGGAGGAAACTAGAACGTGGTACAATTGCAACTTATTCAGTGAAAATTAATTATTTGCTCATGCTTGTTAACGGTAACTATTACCTAAAAATTTTTATAACATGAAAAAATAGCCTACCAAGGGCAGTTGCTGTAAATTAGAGCGAAGTACAGAGATGCATTATAGCCTAACTTAACCTAACCTAACCTAAGGTACTTAGCCCTTTCCTGGGTAGGGGTTTTTCATCTCGTAGATCCCCATACCTGACCTTATTGAAGACTGAGTGGGATGTAATAGGTAAATCAACCATTTCCCGTGGAAATTAAAGTCGTATTTGTCCAAATATCAGGAATTATCAGAAAAAAACTCTTTATGCTGTTAAACTCTGACTTAAATAATAGTCAATTTCAAAAGCATAATACATTCAATTATGACATAAAAAATTCTTATCAGAAATACATCACATTTAAAACTCCCACCTCCACATAGGTTGATCATATTCAGAGCCTGCTCTCATCTAAACTTGTTAGTAGTGGGATGTTTTACCTCTGAATTGAAGCTTTGACAAGATAACACTATGTGGTCTAATTGTCCAGTTTAAAAAATCCAATTTAGTACATGAAGAAACTTACAGGTCAGGTTAGGGTTATGTGGGTTATCAGATTTTGGTAACGAAACATCACTAGTCATACCTAAAGCACAACCAATGAAAGAAATACCCTCTCTCATGAACTAAAAAGAAAAATAATCTCTCTTTATCCATGGCAACACTGTTTCGAGAATTTTTTTGGTTAGTGGGAAACAAAGAAAACCAAAGTTGATTTGTCATGAATCTGATGATTTCATATATAGAACTACATTGTTAAGAGTAAAAAAATTATAAAGCTATCAAGTCTTACACACACAGCAACCATTACAGTATTGAATTCAGTACTGTATATTGGATGGTTAAAGCTGGGAGGATCAGAAAACATCCAAGAACTTATCCGGGAGTTTTTAAGTTTTAATTGGCCTAACTATTACATTACAGAAAAACAAAAAAGATTACTGTAAGTAAGCGATAGTATATAGTGCGAATGCTACAGGCTGCTAACATTTCCCAAACATTGTCCAGAGGAAGGTGAAGAAACGAGAGTGAATTGTCTTCCTCCTCTACATCATCATCTGCCACTTTTTCCTTCTGTAGGAAAAAGTGGTCTGTTGTATTAGTGTCCAGTTATTGAAGCCTGTCTTTATTTTGGAGGTGTTCTTGAAGCAGGAAATGCATCAAATTTGCAGGTACTGAACTGAATTGGTGCACAGTACTTTACCTGAACAAAATAATGAAACTGACAAATGAGTCATTGAGGGTGTTCGTATGAATGGCTGTATTGTGACAGTCAAGGTATTTATAGATTAATAGTATAGATAGTTACTAGAGTTTGTAGCAGGAGTAAATGGATTTAAATATTCATGAGGTGATTCCAAAATTCCAAGACCCAACAATGGAACCTTGGTCTAGCCTCACAGTCAAAGGTAATGGTCTGAATTTTTACTGGTCAGGTAGGATGTATCTCTGGTTCAGGTGTGGTTAAGATAGTACGGTTAAGGTAGGATGCATTGACTGGGAAAAATAAAAGGCAACAGGTGATTAACTATTGGGCTTTTGCACTTGATGTCAGTTGTAATTACAAGGATACATCATCATAGTCATTATCATCCAGGTGTATGTGTGGATTTTTGTTGTTGCACTTCATGTAGTCCATCCGCAAATATATCTGATGGTTTCACAGGTGATAGTCAGGATTGCAGAATGTAATTGCCGTTAAGGATTTTGTATGTCAGATTGGAGATTGGTGAACTGCTATTTCATAAGAGTATTTATTAGGCTGACCAAAAGTCTGTGACATGTTTAAGGCTAGCTCTTCTTGTTGCAGCAGAGATATGAAGATTTTGAAAAGGAATGACTACCAATGATGAGATTCACAGCAGGAGTACATTGGGAAGATCCCATTTCATATATGGGAAGTTGTTGAGAGATGGAGTTGTCCCCCCAAAACACACTTAAATAAACCAAGATCTCAAAGATCAAGATAGTTGTGTTTGTGATGAGAAGGAGAGGATAGCAGACCGAGTAGTAGAAGTAGACGTGAAAGTACAGATTTGTAGCATACAGTAGTTGTAATTTAATGAAAATTTAGAGAAAATGTGTGTATGTAAACCTGTAGTAAATGGGTATTCATATAGAAAGTGGTAAGACATAGGAGATTGGAGAGAGCTCGGTTGCATCTGACTACTATGGGGAAACCTGATACGATACATAGATGATGGTGTTGAATGTAGTCTTAATCAGAATACCTTAACAATATTCTTAGAATCATTGTCATATTTTATACATGGACAGACATATTATTTATATGCCCTTGCAGCTCATCGTGAAGTTTGGATGTCATTGTTGGAATAAGTATAATATAGTACAGTTTATAGCTCTGTTGTTTATGATACTGGGCATGTTGATCTTAGGTGAATCAACTGGATATCTTGTTAATTGTGATTTTAAGTGAATCAACAGGATATGTTGTTAGTTCTGGTGCTATCTCTACAGCACCATACTTTGATTGTTTAAAAAATTAAAAATTTCCTTTTATTCCACTGCAGGTATCGAGCTGTCCTGGATTCCATTCTCAAAGTTGGTAATGATAATGATATGGCAGATGGGTTACAGGCTTTTATTGAAGCAAGTAAGTACTGAACAAAGATTGCACCAACTTCAAATAAACTTGTGAATGATTTTGTCACGAACTTTGTTTTATTGTGTATAGCAATATGCAGAGTACAAGAAGGTTGTAATCACTACAGTGAGTTTCTGAAGGGCCATTAGGCTAAATTGAAGTTTTACTTCAATTCAATCAACTATTGCTGTTGCCATTTAGTATGTATTTTCTGACTTGACATAATGTGTATTAATATACAGCACTTTATACCATCATTGAAAACACATTAGTGTTTTATTCCTCCTTTGAAAATACCGTAATAAGTCCCAGTTTATCATTCATCAAGAACTTGATGCTTAATCAAATTTAAATTGTCATAGTGTTACAGTATAATTGGTTATATGAATTCATCTTGTTGGAGTCCACATTTATTAAAATATTCAGTCACACCGACATTTGTATCTATCAAGAACAATAGATGAGAGAAAATAATCAATGTAGCTATATTTGTGATGTATAGGAACATATGACTATAAATGTTTTGCAATCACTTAACACTCCTATGCATAAACATTTGGATAAAGAAAACCGTAAGCGGTCAAATTGGGCCAGTTTTGTGGTAGAAGATAATGTGATTTTTTTAGTATTTTCTTATCTATTTACACCCGTATACTGTAAATGTGATGAATTTATCTTTTTCTCCCTGATTAGTTGTGAAAGAAACAGTAAGCCTGGTTATATCGCGTCAGCTCCTCTCAGATGTGTCTGCACACCTAACATCGATGTCTGATCGAGTTGCTAAAACAGTTGCTCATTACATCCTTGATAAAGTAAGTTGCAGTTATTGCAGTAATTTAGGCGTAAACACTATCCTGTCACAGTTAGAATTCTTATTTGTTTGGAATGATTGTGTAATCATAAGGCTAAGTGTTCATAAGAATTCATACTTGGGAATGTATTGGTTTTGGGTTACTGCTTACTCTCTCTGAAGAGCAAGGTAAAGGCAGAAGTGAAGAAACTGAGAACTGAATCTCAGGACTCCATTGTCCTCAGTACAATTTCCTTCAAGGTTCCTTTTGGATCTATGAAGGGCACTGCAGCCAAACTTTCAGGGGCAGCTTTGCCATTGACATTGGGCTTTAGAAAAGGCCAGCCATCTTCCAAGGTCCAATCATGTTCCTGGCATTCTTCTAATTGGGAAAGTGCCAGAAATCTTCCCAGCCTATTCAGTCTTCTAAACAGACTGGCCCAGAAAGGAGGACCAAAGTTGGCAGTCCACCTCTCCCATTGTCATGAGGATGGAGATACCTTTCACACCATTGGATAATATTACAGTGGCAGGAGCAGAAGCCATATGAAGTCTGTACTTCAGGATGGCTACAGGCTTCCCTTCAAGGACTAATGGCTTCTTTCTCTCACAGGCTGATCCCATTTCCTTTTCACGCTGCATTCTCATCTGAATCTCTTGCTCAGTCAGCACAGATATGGGTGCTGCTGGAGAAGGACGTGCTGGAAGTCGTACAACTACTCTTCAGGCTTCTACAATCTTTTCTTATGGTTAAATAGGCTGCTGGGGTATGGAGACTAGTCATCAAGGTCATTAACCTCTCCCCTCTGAACAAGTTTGTTTATCAAATTACATTTTATATAGAAACCCTGTGTTCCATGTTAGCTTTTGCTGTACATAGTTCTAAAGGATGTTTATTTTTAGATACTCATCCATCAGGGTTCCCAGAAATACCTCCTCTTCATCTGTGACAGGACAGTCTTATCAGTTCAAAATGTGCATCAGACTGTCGACTGCTCCACAGGTGTTCCTTCCTGGATGTCATCTGTTTTGTACTCCCTCCAAAATGGCACTTCAGGCTATTTAATGATAAATGGATTAAAGCCAGCGCTTTCCTCTTTGTGTATCAAGTCTTGAAACAATATGCATTTACTGTGCTCTCTCTCTCTCTTTCCATGTTGCATGTTATATTTATTGACATTACATTGTTTTTATTGACATAACTTAATGCATATATCTTTGGGGCCTTGGTCCCGGTGGTGATCTAGATATTGGAAGGATTACTGTACTGTATTCCTCATACTAAGATATTAAATAATTCATCAGGTACAACCCAGGGTCATCAGTTTTGAGGAACAGGTAGCAAGCATCAGGCAACATCTTGCAGACATATATGAGCGGGAGAACTCCTGGAGAGATGCTGCAGCTGTTCTTACTGGAATACCACTGGAAACAGGACAAAAGTGAGTTATCATGAATTTTACCTGCTATTAACTGTACTTTATTATCCCCAGAACTTTTAATAAGTGCATATACCATAGCTTAACTAAAGGCTCTAGTTATATATTTGATAGATGTACTCTTATATATGAAATTATAATGAAATTTTATACAATTTTCAGGCAGTACAGCGTAGACTATAAACTGGAGACCTACCTCAAAATTGCTCGACTTTACCTTGAAGATGATGATCCAGTTCAAGGAGAAGCTTATATCAATCGCGCTAGTATTTTGCAGGTACGTGTTGAAGGATGGAATGTTTAACCCAGGCTCTTTCGTAACAAAATTTGCTTAGCACTGCTTTAGATGTAGAAATGAACCCAGTGTTTATTTTTTAACATTTACTTAGTGTTTCACTATGTGGAGTTAGAAGATAAAAGAGACCGTAATCGGTATGAGATACCAAAATGTTTTTGATCGGAAATTTATGTTTAAAATGAGTTTTTATCGTGCATTCTATGACTGTGATGTTCACCTGTCTTTACGCAGTTTCCTCTTATTTTTTTGGCAGGCTGAGTCCAAGAATGAGCAGTTACAAATATATTATAAAGTTTGCTATGCGCGTGTCCTTGATTATCGAAGAAAGTTCATTGAAGCTGCCCAACGATATAATGAGCTCTCTTATAGGCCCATCATTCATGAGGATGAAAGAATAGAAGCATTGAAAAAAGCCTTAATATGTACTGTTTTAGCTTCAGCTGGTGAGTAGTAGTCTGTACTCAGTCTTATTTATGTCTTTATATGGTAGTATTAAAGGTTTCTACAACCCTCGCATTTGTGCTACTGCAAACCATGTGGTTTGGGGGAGAAAAATCAAGAGTCAAGGACTTGTACACTTGGCTCCAAATCGGTCAAGTGAGAACCCAGAAATGCTTGCTGCCAGTTTATCGGAAGGATTTTTCTTCTCTTATTCAAGAATTCTTTATTTATATATTTATATTTATACATGCATTTTTCCTTTTTTTAATTTTTTCAGGCTTGTAGAAGAATTTTCATCTTCATCAAGTAGCAGGAAAAGCAAATGATCAGTCATCCCATGTGTTTCTTTTATTTAAATGCATTATAAAGGTCCAAACACTTTTGAACTAAATGTAAGCACTGAAAACTTGGGATAGCCAGTCAGTGAATCAGAAATAGGGATTAGAAGGATTGGTAAGCCAAGTAGGAAATGCTGATTGTCTGAAAGAAATAATGGCTCTTGTATTGGAACTTTATAATCAGTGGTCAGTTAGGGAGGACTACTGTGGCATCTCAGTGATTTCCAGAAGGCATCTGATTATCTTGTATGTGTATCGATTAGATAATATTAATCTGTAGCCACCCTCCGGACTGTAGTGCACTAGTAGATTTTCTCCTCTGCCAGGAAACCAAGGCATGTCTTGGGACAGAGATCTGTGCCTTTCACCACATCTCTCCTAGCCATCTTCCATCTCAAAACAACTCATTCTCGTATAGACTTATTCGGCAGTTTTAAACACTTGTGTCAACTCTCACATGTTATCATCATGTGAAAGTGAATGATTTGTGTGATCCTGTTCAGTTATTTAGGGTCCATAGGCATAGTATTCTAGTTACTTTCGGTGAACTGCACATCAGTACTTCAGTTCAATCATTTACTTGCCCTGTACCATCATTCCCTCTCTGACATTAACCTTCCTCTTGCTCAGTCCTCCACTGTTACCTCGTATTCCTCATCTTTAGACAATTGTACCTCTTCCACTGCTTTTTGTTTTGTGGACAGCTCCTTCTGTTGCCTTAACAGGGTCGTCACTTGACTCAAAGTTTATGTCTTTCTTCAATTTGATTTTGGAGTGCAAGGCAGGTAATTAACCTACATTGGTGACATCATGTGAGAACCCTCTACCTCCGTCCATCCAGCCAGTTTTCTCATTGTGTGGTGAGCCATGTGCTCCCTTCCAGCCATGTGGTGCTTTGTATGACGTTGCTAGCGCTCCAGAGCACACCACTGTCTTGGGCTTGCTATTTCATTGTCTGAGTTGGCAGATTTGCCAATTTCTGCCATAAGGTTCTTCTGCTTTACTTGATAGACTGTGACCTCAGTTCAGATGATTCTCCATTGGTTTTTGAGCGCTTGATAGATCACACTGCTTCATTTTACCCTCACCTTTTTAATGAGGATGAACCTTTGTCTGCTCTCCTGAGTAAGACATTAAAGTAATCTGATTCAGTTAAGGTGCATTTTGAGGTGATCTTGAAAGTTATCCCTTAAAACAGGTTCTCAGAAAGGGACTGCTTTGGTTTCTAGTTTTGTGAAGCTACATAAACCAGCATGCTATGACACAGGTGGAATGCCAGATCTTTGTCCTTCTCCTGTTCAAGAAGCTCTCAAAACCAGTAAGAGACTTTGGCTTAATAGTGAGGCAGAAGTGCCTATGAAGTTGGTATGTAATTTTTCTGAAGTGCTTTGTTTTTGCCTTGCATTATTTGCAAGACATCAAAATTTCGTATGAGAATTGTGAAGTCCGTAGTCCTATCATCGTGATAGCAACAATTTTCTCCTGAATCAGATACAAGAGTAGTTTTCCTTTCTCTCCTATTGTTAGGAAATCCTTTGTGTTTAGTTTGGGGGCATGAAGGTACACATTGGTGTATAGGAGTATACCTTCATATCTGAGTGTGGTAGTTGTCACTACTTTAAAGACCTCACACCATGTGGATCGACTGTCTTATGGCAGTACTTACTACGAAGGACCACTCAGTGGGCGAGTATGTTTAGAAGCTATTTTCCTGTTTAAAACAGCTTTCAGTTCACTTGGCTGAGAGGTTGTTTCTCTGGCTGCGCTAACCCGCTATATTCATTCATTGTAGTAGTCAGCTAACTTTAACAGTAGGTAAGATTCATCCCAGATTATAAAATTTTTTTATAAAATTATTTGGATACTTACCTACTGTTAAAAGTGGAAACCCACCCAGCCTTCCCACATCTTATTGGGTGGTCAGGAAGAATTTTGGTGGGAAACAGGTGATTACACACAGTCTGCCCCACCCAGCCAAGCATTATCATTTTGTTTATTTTGAATACCAGTTGCACCTAATAGCATGAAGATGTAAGCTAACTTTACCAGTAGGGAAGTATCCAAATAATTTATTTATAAAAATTTGCATAATATGTAGATGTACAAATAGTTAAAAATATAGGGATAAAAATGAAGTGTAGTCACATGAAATTCAGTAATGCCTTATTAGCTGGATGCAAACTTTTTTTTAGTTTGTGTTTAATGTAAATTTTTGTTGCAGGTTTATGTTCCAGTTTGACATTTATCATGTAAGTCCACCATATGCACTTAATATTGGAAACCCATCATTTATTTTGTGATGAAAATACTTATGTTCAAATTTCTAATGATTATAGGTCAGCAGAGATCAAGAATGCTTGGGACACTTTTCAAGGATGAGCGTTGCCAGCAGTTGCCCTGCTACCACATCTTAGAGAAAATGCACTTGGATCGTATTATTCGTCACAGTGAATTAACGGAATTTCAGAACATGTTGCAGACCCACCAGCAAGCCACAACCTCAGATGGTGTGTAGTTTATGTTGCAACAGTATTTAGTGTTCTTTTTTAAATTGTTAGTAAAATGAGGAAAGTTTAAATGAAGGAAGAAGTTAATGGAAATAAAAATAAAGCTAAAAGTAGGACTTTAAATTTTGTATTTTTCATTAAAACACATTTTTCCTTTCAGGTTCAACCATTTTAGACAGAGCTGTTACTGAGCACAACTTACTGGCTGCAAGCAAATTATATAACAATATAACATTCACAGAGCTGGGAGCTCTCTTACAGATTTCTCCTGCAAAAGCTGAAAAGATTGCAAGTCAGATGATCACAGAAGGCAGAATGAATGGTTATATTGACCAGGTGAGCATGTTTGTAATTGTGCATTTTACATTTCCAGAATTGAATTGGGAGCTCAACAGGTTACCTCCAACCTCTTCTAAGATGTTTGGCAACTGTCATTTTTAGATATTTTAAGATATTGTCTCTTCATTGACATGCCTTGGTTTTCATGAGATTCCTTGGCCAAAGGAAACTTGGACCTTTTTGTATCAATGGTATAGTTTACTAGGCACTTTGCTTTCAAGAGGTAATTCAGGTCATGTTAAAAACATGATATGGTTTTGATAATTTCTTTTATATAGCTGTATATTTACCCATTCAATATGCCACCCATGAGATCAGATGATGGTAAAGGTGAGAAGCGCGAGCATAAATTTTTATCTGTGCTAGAAAATATTTCTCCCGTTAGCGAATGTTTAGTGTTCGTTTTCCTCAGTGGATGGCGGTGTGCTTTGTTTACGTGTTGATAGCAAAGTTTCAAAATGCACTGAGTGATTGCCAACATTCATTCTTCATTTTTGTCTTTTCATTACCCTCTACAATCAAAATAAATGACAAAAACTAATACAGTAGCGATAATTATGAAGATAGTAAATTTAGGAGATGAATGTCACCGATAATATTCTGCAGATTCTGAGAAATGTTGAGTAGTTGACTTACGGTTAGGCTAACTCCGGAATGTAGGCTAAATGTGTTAAACAAAGTATACTATTTTAAAGAAAATTATACAGTATTAAGTTTTAAAATGATAAAGTGAAAATATATGAATAATAAAATGATAAAAAGCGGTGTCAGAACTTAGCCAAATAGTAGGCTAAGTCGGTAACTAGGGTATTTGTATGTTGAATTAGCTTGCAAGACTATGCTTACATAGGGCTTCGATTTTTTTAGGGATGTATTCTATATTCCGGGATTTTCTGTGGTCTGGCAGTGGTCTGTTCCCAACGTTCCCAGATTTAAGAGGTTGGACTGCAACATGAATTGTTCTTATGGGATTAGCAGTATCACGTAATTTGTACCATTCATTTTCATTCACTCATCCAATTACCATATACTTATTCCTTATACTGGAGGGGCTTTGAATTTCTATTGAGCATTCGTTTGTAGAAGCTCGTTAACACACTTTTTCGTTTGGCCAACATCAAAATAAATTCTCTTCTGCTGTTGTGATCACGGAACTCGACTTAGTTTTTTGAAGCTTTACATTTCTGTATTTTCATTACTGTATTGTGTTGGAGGCTGTTCAGTATTTCAGGGACTTTTGGAAAAGTTAATTTTTAAAATGTTTATTGTTATTTTTGTTTGTGGTTATTCAGGATGGTGGAGATACCTCAGGAACAGAATAATAAATGATCGTGTGTTCCTTTGTCTCCAGGCTCTTGTTTTCCTTTTACAAGTTCTTGTCGTACATCTCCAGGTCTGCCACTTGTAACTGTAATATTATGGTTCGTATGGAATACTAAATATCTTTACAGCAAAACATGGGTTTGTATGAATTATTAGTCTTACACAGTACCTTCTTTTTCTGCAGGGGTGGATTGATGGTTCTCCCTCTGTCCTCCTGCTCTCTTTCATTTTGGGCCCTTGGGCTGTTGAAAACTGTCAGGAGTCTTCTCCTTGGATTTCTGTCAGGAGTTTCCTTGAGTGTTTCTTTTTGCTATATAGGAGACACTGGTCTTTGGCTCCTTCACTGTGCCTGATCTTCAGACTGTTTAGGCCATGGCCAAAGTGCAGGAAACGGTAGCTCTTAATTAGGTAGTATTGTAACACCAATCAAACCTCGCTTCTTAGGTGATCAGTAATCGTCAGATTGCATGGTTGGTCACCAATGCTTTACTGCCAAGCTCCAAAATTTCTCTTTGATGCTGTTTTCCCAACAACTTTGTTCTTTAAGGAGCAGGAATGTATTGTTTTTTTTTCCCCATTTGTTTTTCATCTTAGCCATAAGGGCATTAAGTTGCCTATTCCATTTTTTTATGATAGAAATGTATGGTCAAATTCTTAATGCATTCATTAATGACAGCATAGCTGATATATTCTGTAAATTTTCACTTACACAAAACTGTGTTCTTCATAACATCATTTTTTTTTCAGATTGATGGCATTCTTCATTTTGAAGCCAGAGATGTTTTACCGCAGTGGGATAAACAAATTCAGTCCCTTTGCTTCCAAGTCAATGGTATTATTGAGAAGATCAACTTGGCTCATCCAGAGTGGGTTGCAAAGATCATGGATGAACAGATGGTTCAGTAAAGTTCTGTATGATATTTGCCATGATTTTTTAATTGCATATTATCTTTTCATTTCAGAAGCCCATAACCCTTTAAATAAAGAAAATAATGATTGCAAACAGTTACACGTTACTTCTGAATTAGTGTTATTGAGTTTATTTGTTGCAAAGATAATCTGATAACTTGAAGGCACATGTAAAACACTTGCCTTAATAAAATTTTTAAAATTAATTAACTTTCCATGTATTTTTTTTTTATGAGGGAACCTGTAAGATTGCATTCAAATGAACTTGGTATGACAAAGCAGTTTTTGTTGTGCCTAAAATCCATTTATAAATTATTGTGAAAGTGGTCAAAGGTGTGTTTTGCAATTTTGCAGATTTACCTATGTATTTCTTACATAAACAGTAAAGTTAATTATTATTTATGCTTTAGACAAGTTTTTAGTATTTTTTTTTATTGTTTACAAGATGTTTTGTAATTGTTATATCCTTTTTCTTTCATCTTGCAATGGAAAGGGAAAACTTTTGATCTAATAATTTTTACATACAAACTTTTCTCTCACTTAGCTGTACTAGTGCTCTCTGAATATCTCCAGATGCTGCAGACTTTTGTCTTAATTATAAAAATAGTTTCACCTACTAAGCATGCACCTCTTGGAGCTTTAAATCATCACTCACCACTGTCACACTTTAGTGAGGTCTGAATGAGAAATGTGACCCTAGGATGGAGAACTTCATATTTTGACTAATTTTTGTATGAAAAACTTGTTAAACACAATAGATAGATTATGAGGTTTAAGGAGATGAAGAAGAACACTTGAAATGGTGGATAAACATCCTCAGGTTCACTGAAAAACACTTGTATTCCACAAAATTCAGCTTCTACTAAGGAATGCCCTGTAACCCTGGATGGCCAAATAAAGGTAGGTTATTAAAAGAATAATAGCAATGGTGGATTAAATCCCCATTGGCTACATGAATTACAGAATTATCCATATCTTGCATGGTCCAGTGAACGAATGAATCATGAAATTTAGGCTAGAAAGCCAAGCAAATGGGCACTTTCACCCATTTAACATGGGAAGTTGGACTGGTTGGAAAGCAAGATAGATCCAGAAAATAAGGATCTAAAGGTTAAACTTGGATAAAACTACTGAAATGCATTAAGAATAATAATCAGAGAGGTTGGAGAGCAAGATGAAAGAAAAAAAGCATCAAGTACTTGGTTAGTCAAGATTGGAAGTTGAAGATCTGCAAGATGCCTGAGGCTGCTTCAGCTGTTTCTTGGGAAATACTCTGCATTGGAGACCCTACTGGATATTCTCCAGGCTTAATGGTGCAACACTAACAGGTTCACGTGGACCCTAGGGAAATGCAGTTGGCATGGCAGCTGCATGTCAACTGCAATTTCAAGACAGTGGGCCTCCCCATCACCATGGAAAGGATAGTTGCAGCGAAAGCAGGAAAGTGAGTCAGAGACATTCTTAAGAGTTCTTTAGTTTGTCCAGTTCTTGCATGAGGCTATCTGACTATAGCACTGTGCTATCTTGGGACGAATCTGCCTACATTTCCTATATCAGTTGCCTTAACAAAGGAAAAATATCTCAACGTAAACTGCTAACCAATTTGAACATCATGCCTCCTTGTTTTCACAAATATGTCACTGTAGTTGAACTGTCTGGTACATACATATTATTCTCCCTTTAACATCCTGTGTGAATCCTTTTGAAAGAAACTTGCAGTGTCTGGGGACATTCGAAGACCACAGTATGGGCTACATTAAGGAATGGAATTGGATGAAATAATTTCTTAAAGCTGAGGTAGGTTACAGGTTAACCTTAACTGCTGAGGAAGTAATGATTCTAGATTATTGCTTCATTACATAGAAAAAGATTACAAAAGATCCTTTAAATTAGATTTAAAGATCCCATATATATAGATATGCTACATAACACTAATTTAAACGTTTAACTACAGTATCTATACAAACAGCGTGTATCAACCGAATGTAAGTCAGATTACGAAAAAGTTATTTGTTTTGTAGATATACTGCATTCTAATGAAAGGTATAACTTAAAAAATGAAAAATTCATTACAAAAATATATTTAACTTACAATTTTCAGTCAACAAACCATAACTTTCAGTCAACAAACCATAATATCTTTCTGGTCATCTGGAAGAGGTGGCCATATTTTTTTCACTTTACGCCTTACATCTTCATCTTCTATCCACTGGATATATTCATTCTGCAGATCTGTAAGAAAAAAAAAAATTATTTGGAGTGAATCTTACCTGCTTTTCAAGATTGTATTCTCTTCATGCCAACAGGTGTGGTCAGCATTCAAAATAAAAAGATTGCTTGGCTGACCCAGATGACGGTAGGTTCACCCGTTTTCCACGTGTGTTTTGAATGTTCTAGTTCTTGTTGGAATTCTTGCCACAGTCCAGAATGGTAGTGGGTGATTCGCTAGTTGCTAAGTTAAGTATACCTTAGTTTAACCTGACCACTGAGCTGTTTAACAGCTCTCCTAGGGATGGCCCGAAGGATTAGATCTATTTTACGTGGCTAAGAACCAATTGGTTACCTAGCAACGGGACCTACAGCTTATTGTGGAATCTGAACCACATTATAATGAGAAATGAATTTCTATCACCAGAAATAAATTCTTCTAATTCTTCATTGGCCAGTCAGAGAATCAAACGCGGGACCAGCAGAGTGCTAGCTTAGAACGATACCCACCCATCCAATGAGGAACTTGCTGTTGGCAGTTTTTTCATGCTGCTGAGACTTTTGTTTTTGCTCAAAGATGTCCTTGGCTAACAGTAGGAAAAAACACATGAGGAATATTTTCTGCTAGGCACGCAGCTTGTGCTGCTTGTAGGGGTCAGGAAATAGGTATGAAGAATGTAGGAAGTGGTCAGAGAAATTTATAATAATACGATTCTATATGGGAAGAGAAGAGAGTCAGATAATTGAGGAATCAATTAATTGCAGAAGGATAGCCCTTTTATTTCCCTTCCTGCTTCTTCTGTGCTTCCTTTGCCTCATAATCATCCTCCTCCATACCTACTGTCATACTTTCTCCTTTGCCTAACTGTGATCCTGCAACTTCAGCTCTGCCGTCTGCTCCGCCTTTCTTGCAGGAGAAGCGTACTGCAAAATTATACAGGATGTTAGTCTTATTCAAGAAACTGCTTGGGGTTTGTTGAGTTCTGAGTAACCAATCCTTATTCCCCACTGTGTACTTTTTTTCATGGTATTCTTTGAGAGGAAAGATGTCAGTGGCCCTGCCTGTCTGTAGCCCCAGCTTAGGACAACCCCGCAACAGTTGAAAAGACTGCTGCCAGGAAACCAGGTCAGTTGTCAGGGCAAGGTCATTCTGTGCCCTCCAACACCTGCCTCTCCTGTTCTGCTTTCCAGGTGACTACAACAACCAGACCACCAGCTTAATGTTCTTAATTGCACAAGGCTGGTTCAGAAGGTTGTTCCTAATAAATTTATCTTGTTTAATACATTTCAACTTCTTAAAGTTTTCATGACTGGATAAACTGAAAATATTAAGATTCTGACAAAATATCCTATTAAGGATCTATTACCAATACTTGATGTATGTTGTGGGTTGAAACTTAGAGACAGTCACAAACAATATGATTGTAAGTGTTGTTGTTTTGTTCTGCATTTCCTGTGTTCCGAGATCATCTAAGGGTCAAACAAGTGCAACCAAGTCAAAGAGGGAATACTATTACTTCAATGCGGCATACTTTTAAGAAGGCACTTCATAATCCAACAGTTGGTTTACTTTGTTCTTGTCAGATTCATTATTACATAGTAACTGCAGCCTTAACTGCTATATCATCATCTCCATTTCCTTTAATGCCTAGATGTGCAGGAACTTAAAATATTCCAACATTTATACAGTGCATGTACCAGCTTTATATAATTTATGGAATGTGGTTTTTATAATAATTTTAAAGGAATTCTAAAATGCTATTAGATTCATTAAAAAGTACAGATTTCTGTAATGTATTGTTTTTGATAATCTCAACTGCTAACTATAATGTAGAAATTCTATTGGTTGAGAAATATGGCTTTTTTTTCCATTAGATTTATTACACCAGAAGAAGATTTGGATCAATTTCTGTAAATTCTGTAATGAAAGCTGTAGTTGCTTATCATGATTAGGGGTAAATGCATAATTTTTTGATGGATAGTGTAAATGTGTGCAGATATATTTTATGCACAATCCAAGGAAAGGGAAGTTCTACTGTTGGAGAAGTGTTATGTTTACAGTTTATACCTCAAGAATTGTTAATTCTCATTGGGAAAAAAGTGGATGATTGTTTATAAAAAGTCTTTCTGAAAAGTTCTTTAGCTGGTAATTACTTGACTAAATCTTTATTGTACCTCATATGGTTCAGAGATTTCAATTCGTACCCTGGCAGTTAGGCTATTTTGCTGTAAGAGTCCTAGTGTGGTGCACAAGTAACAATGCAATACTGTATCATGGTAAGCAACTAGTCTGCAAGCATACAAAAGAAATTGGAACAGACAAGGTTGCACATGGCAGAGTGCAAGAGAATGGCTTATAAAATACTCATTTGATGATAGGAGCAGACTGCATAAAGATGCTCCATGTCCTAAGAATTGCTGATGTGTTACCTACGAACTTGGAGTAAGGAAGAGCTACCAGACGAAGCCTGACAATCCAATACTTGGAATACATGCCAGTCTCAAAATACTCTGACTTATGTATTCCCTATAGAGGGGATCCCATTAACAGCACAGGTCTAGCTCAGACGAGCTATAGTAAGCTGGGTGAATTGTGCTGCACTACCCCTGGGACAGGTGAAAAGCGCGAGAAAAAAGTTTTTCTGTCTTGCACCTCGTCATGACTGACAGTTAGCAAGCAATCAGGTAATGCACTAAATTACAATAATTTAATGCATTACCACACCTTATCTTGAATTGAAATGAACTGAATATAGAATTTAGGCCAAAGGCCAAGCACTGGGACCTATGAGGTCATTCAGCACTGAAATGGATGCTGACAGTAAAAGGTTTGAAATATGTTGCAGGAGGAAAACCTCGCAGCTGCATTATGAATCAATTGTTAGGAAAGGGTGGAAAGTAAGATGGAAGAAAGAGAATGTGAAAGGGGGTACAGTAAAAGAAACGAAAGGGGTTGCAGCTGGGGGCCGAAGGCACACTGCAAAGAGCCTTATGCAATGCCTACAGTACACTGCACGAGGTGCGCTGATGGCGCTATCCCCCTATGGGGCGCACCTTACCTTGTCATGTCTCAGCTTATAAAGTTTTACAGTGCAAAAACATTTCCATGTCACCAAAAGCAGCAACATAAAACTGCCACTCTAATTTATGAATCAAAAACTAAAACTACTGCATCATGTATATGGTAAAATGCAAGACCATAATTGTTTTATCAAGTGCAAGTTTCATCAGTACAAGTTAATTATTCCCTCACCTTTAGATTTTGACTGAAATAAACATAAATGAGACATGTTACTTACACGAAGGCTCTGATGACCAAATCTGTTTTAGTTTGGTTAGATTTGTAACGTTACGACTCATTAATCCTTGAAGAAGGCTTTCTCTTTGCTTTCGAAACCTGAAACAGGATAGTACCGCATCAATATTCGAACATTGATAAATACTCTTTTTAAGCCAATAATTACACAATATATAATTCTTTTACTACAAATTTAAAAAAGATCTTGAAACTGATTTTCTTCAATGAATAATCAAGAAAATTTTTATTTACTGTAAAGCTTCATTAATTGATTTTTAACTGTAATGCCATACTCTTACAAATGGGCTCATTCATACTTTACAGAGACAAGGTGTTAATCTTGTGAAGAGCGAGATTTAAAGAACATTTCAATATACACTGTACACACACACATCGTAAAATTTTGAGCAAGTTTTGAGCAATACAGTACACATTAATTCTCTTCAAAATGTACCAGCATTCATATGGAACAAGATTCAATGGTTATTTACTTACAAAACTGGTTTTTAAAAATCAACAGAATCGTATTTAAACAGATAATCATAATTAATGATTTAGCAAGAAGTGAAAAATTCAGGCAAGCCTCAGATTTTTTCCAATTTTTATGCAGGCGAATGGCAATTACTTTCCTGTGCTCTACCTCCTCATCAGCCCATTATATTACGTTAGTTACTTAGCAAAAAGCATAAATTCTGGCAAATCTTGTTTGTTTTTATGGATCTATAATATGTACGTACTGGTGTACAGTGACTTAAGGTGGTATTATAGTCTCTTAAACTGACCAACATTAGCACCACATCTAGATTCAGCATAATAACTGTTATGATACAGGCTCATTACAAAAATGTATATACTAACCTAATTGCTACTGGGTTTACAATAACCCTGGGCTCGTAAATGTGCTCCACGAAAGCTCTCAAGGGGGGACACAGTTCTCCAGTTAAAAAGTAGTAGGCAACCCACTTGAATAAGTCTTGGCTATGTGGGTATTCGACCTCCACATCGGGCATTTCCCATCCACTTGAACCTAAGAACAAAAACTTTACAAAATTATTGTGCTCCTGGAGAATTTTTAATATTCAAAGTCTAAACCTCAACTATCTGAAACATGTACAATAAATACTTAACATAAAAAAATAGATTCTACTCACCAAACTTTGCTGAGCAGTAACAAAGAACTTTATCTTGGTCTGGATCATACCGAGGTTCTGGTGACTCAAGAGGTGAAGAGAAACTACAAAGATGGGGAGCAAAAACAGCCAGCCACTCTGGTTCAATTACACATACATCTGTGTACAAAATATCTATGTGTAAATTTATGAACTTGACACTGAAAAACGCTACATCAATTCAAGTTCTGTCACTTCTGAGAAACGTGGTATTATGGAAACATTAATTAATGGTAAAAATAACCGTAATTACGTCAACAGGAGTGACGATAAACTTACTTCTCATAAACATTTTATTAGTTTCATATATGTCTTGATAAACCAACCACTGCGGCATATCTACTCGGACTACAGAAGAAGCAGGTAAAAACACAGGCTCTTCCATTTCTTGTGTTCTGCAAGAGACAAAAAGGACATCAGCCTAATATCATTACACTGAGGAGAGCACGACAAGGTTTTTGTAATAAAATATATTTTTTCAATATGAATCCATTAATCATATATAGCTTTATCTTTGAGCAATGGATCCCAGTCACTCTGATTTGTACCAGTCAAGATCAAGAGAGCCACCAGGGCACATGCCTAAGAAAGATTTGGCAAAGAAAGCAAAGTTGTATTCATCTGAGAGGTGCAGCAGAGGTTGGACACTGTCTACAGAAGACCAAAGACTTAGAACCAAACAATTGCCAGTATCTGAAGGAATGCCAGATGCCCCAGAAACGCCCCACCTCAATAGATGACAGGCTATGGTACTTCTCTTTCTTCCCACCCCTTTCCTTCCGTGGTGACTGCTTTCGTTACTGCAGTAATTACGTCTAAGCCTACTATTGTCATAGATTTGGTTGCATAACGGTTCTGCTTCAATGAACCCAACACTGTCTGTTTCTTCTGAGCCCTTCAATGATTCCAGCAGTGTCTGTCTCTTCTGTACCACAAACAGTTCTAACTGAAGGGATGCTGGCTTTGCTGATTCCTTCTCTGACAAGATGTCATGTATATTTCCACCTAAAGTGGAATGCCCATAACTTCACTGCTTCCTTTCAAAGTCCTGAAGAACTCATTTTCACAGCCTCCAAAAGTACAGGATATTCCCTGGAAGTGTGTCATTTTCCAGTACCATGTTTAAACGACAAAGTTTGCTTGGACTTTTGTTTTGGCTACAATAAATGTGGAATAGTTTGCTTGGTACAGTTGTGAGTCCTCTGATCTCCAATTGTTTGAGTGAGAAGCAAATTCATTCCTGCTTTTTGCTGACTTCTGCATTCAGGTGCATTGGTTTTATTTTCTATTCCCTCAAATTTTTTATTTATCAACTTTTCCTATAATTTGTGTCTTTCTCTGCAGGCAGATTTCCCTTTGGAGCCCTCTTGGGTTTCTAGTCTGTTGATTCAATCCACTGGGGTTTCCAGCTGGCAATTTAAAGAAAGAAAAAGACGTTCTTCTGGTCCTGGGTCTTCTACAGCTCCTTTGGCCATGATTGCACTAATTTTAAGTTGCCCCTCCAAGTTTTAGAACACTTTCATCTTTTTCAAGCATTTGTGATAGTATTCTTCATGGTTGCTACATCAACATCATAAACAGGATGCCTGCCAAATGGATAAAACTTCCAGGTCAGGCTCTCCATGAATTGTAAATATTTCTCCCATGATCTTCTCTCCTTGGGGAAGATCTACCAACACGTGAATACCAGACAGAGCTAGAACTTCGTGTGACGGCACTTTTGTTAGTTCTTCATCCTCCCCCTCTCTCTTAGTAGAATACGTTGATGAACGAGATGAAGTTGCCCATTTCTTGCAGGGAGGGGCCCCATTTACAGATGTTAAAACTGGGTCTGCAAGGCCTAAGACACCGACAGTCTTCAGAAACTAAGAAAGGTGGATTCAGGTGCTGAGCCTGAGCTCCAAACTGAATAGTATTCTCTTTAGAAACCATTCACTGGACCTTTGAGCTGCCTATTAGCAATGGTAGTTAATTATACTTACTGATGTATCTCTTTAGATGCAAGGTAGGGAACCTCTAAGGTAAACAGGCAACCTCTGGCTGCACCTAGTACTTTTAACCTCTCAGGCCAGTGCCTAAGATCATTTTAAGATAAAAAGAAAATTCTAAAAAATGCATACTTTAAACACTGAATAAATAAGAAAAAAAAAGCATTGAGCAGGAAGATATCAATGCATATTCTCAGTAACTTTGTAAGGGGCAAGCAAAGTGCTGGCTCCCGAACTCACTTCAGATTTTAACTTCAAGTTAATTGCACAACATAAAAAAAAAAATTCAAGCAATGAATGTAGCAGAAAAAGGAATGAATGCGGGGAAAATGACGACACAACGATGAAAAAGCTTAAACTGTGTAATCCTGGGAGAGGGATACAACAGCAAGGTTGATGCTATGCAATCACACAAAAGAGTGAAAAGCAGGTGTATCATATGCAACTCTGGAATGCTGAGTGGCACCATCTTGACCATGAACAGTACAGGTTGGTGACACTGGGTTTTGTTGCAAGGAGATGCAATACTGCGTGTTAATATCATAGTTGTAGCATACAACTAAGTAAACAATATAGTTTTTATAAGCATTTCAATATACTGTACATTATTTACCCCCCCAAAAAAAACTAGTTACTGTTGCTTTGGAGACACAATCTATAATTTTCCTTTAGCAAGCACAAGTAATCGTAGATGACCTTGTCAAGAAATTCCAAATCTAATAAAAAAAATGTGTAATTTCATTCGCATTAAAATTCACATTTCATGAAAAAATTATTTAGACCTGGTTGACATGAAGTACTGAATAATCCTAAGAATAAACTAGACCCGCTTAAGTCTTAACAGAATCTCGAACACAATGAAATTCTACCTCTCACCTATAAGCATATTTCCATTTTGCTTTATCAGCAGGATCTTTGATATCCCATTCGTTGGCCCGGTATGCAACGTGATCAATTAATCCTGCAGTTACAATCTGACGTAGGAGATGTATCTGGAATATATTTAGAAAATCATTACAATAAAAAGTTTATACTAAGTTACAAGTCTTAACAAAAAAATTTTAAGAATACCCTGGTTGGCCAATAAAAAAGTCATATGACTATATACAGCATAATGTATAAGCACGCAAGGTATAAAACCAAGAATACTGTAAAAGATAAGGAAAGAGGATTTAGCAAGCACAAGTAAAAGGAACAAGACTGAAAGACCTCTTTAAACAAAAGAAACTGGGGCTTCTTCAACAAGGTTAGATTCAGTTTACGAGGAAAGTAAAATAAACTAGTCATTTGCTGACACTGGGCTCAGATCTACGTTGATACTGACTCAAAGAAAAATAATAGATTCAAAAGAATATAAAATACCCATAAAATTGAAATACACTACTGATAAATTAGCAGAGATGATAATATAATGGAGGGCTGAACAACCTGCTGGAGAAGTCAACCAGTGTCTTCAGACATCAACATTGCAACTGAACCCTTCCTCTTTGGGTGGGTTGGTCCTCAATTGCATGAAAAGGTACTGCACAAGAGCTTTCAAAGCAACTGAATCAGCAAAAGTAGCAAGCAAAGCCTGCAAAACTGCCATGAGATAACCAACATAGAGGGAACAGCCATCATATTTGACACAGACAGGTCCAGCAAAAAACAGCTGTCCTAGTATATGTGACGCAAACGTAGTATTAAAAGGGGTAACAATCACTTACATAACAGGTGGAGAAAAATCAGCAGTCACACCACGATCAGTGACTGCCAAAGCAACAGTCCCACTAGATGGGGCAGAAGCATCAGTCACAGAAGGTGCATGAGCAGCTAGCAAGCAAGTGTGGTAAAAACAGCAGTTACAACATGAATAGCAATTGCCAACACAAGAGACAAAGCAGGAGCAGCTGCAACAGCAAGTTGCAGAAACATCAGGCACAGTAGGTAAGGCCAGCATGGCAAGTGTCATGCACACAGCAGGCACAGCAGGAGTAGCAGTCACTGGTACAGCAAAGACAGCAGCCAAAGAAAGTGGAGCAGGAATAACTGGTTTAGCATATATAGCACATGCAGCTGACAGAAACAGCAATCAAAGGAGCTACCACAAGCACAGTAGGCACAAATTCCAGGAACCATCTTTAGTATTCTTTCACTGATAGTAAAATTTCAAGTACAGTATCATTACTGACAATTTAAAACATGAAAGACTGAATTTGTATAGGTACAAATATTAAAAGTCATCTACATTATTGACTAACCATATCCCTTAACTATCATACACCAATCTGGTTTCATAAATAGAAAAAAAATACGTATCATAAACACATCTGTTACCTGTTCATCTGTTGGTGGAGGCATCTTGGGATCAAGACTGATATTACAGCTAGGAATTATAAGATTAATTTCATTTGTTAGTTGTCTTCTTAATTTACGAATCTCCGTTATTGCCTTGTGCCTGTAAAAAATAGAAGCAATAACCTTAAAATTTTGAACACTTATGACTCACAAATATTTTTTCTTTAGCATGCATTTAAACCTCATGGTGGTAAGAATAACTCCCCTTATTGACAAAGGAATATAAAAGAAAGGCATCATTTAATAAAAGCCCCATTATCTATTTACTCTTATCCATTTCAGGCAGATTTTTTGCATCTTTCTTTTTAATGCTGCAACAGGAATGATACTTCTCTCACAGGTCAGAAAGATAGACAAAAAACAACATTGTACATTGATTAATTCAACAAAACAGCACTTTGCACACTAAAAATCAAAAGATTATCACCTCGAAGCAAAATAGGATTACACAGATTAAGTACCCTTTAAGGAACAGTGATTTTAAATCTAAATTCATCTTTCACGTCAAAATGTTAATACATGAGAAGCACTAATCATTTATGAACAGTAACAGTGTAATAATATTTCATTACTACATAAGTTTTATGATAATCAAAGCTGAGATAGTAAACTAGTCCACCGTAAGTGGTCACTTATACCCTCTGGGTTTCAATTCAGTACCTTTGTTGCATTTTTGGATAACAAATTTTCTGTTCACTAATTAGCTTTGTGGTAACTGGTTTTCCTGCACATCTAATCTATGTTTCCTAAATAGTGAGGGCATTTTGAATCTGGTATACTTTTTGATGGTTAAAACTGGCACAGAAATAAGTTGTAAGTATTTATAGAGTGATCATCTTCATATTTAATACTTCAATAAAAAATATTAGTATGTACAGCATCTTGCTTACTATTATGTCATAATATAGGTGTCTGAGCATTCCTGGTAAATAGCGATGAAGGTCAACCCATGAGGTACGTGCTCTTTCTTCATCTCTTGCCTTCAAGTGCAATTTGGAGCTTTCTACCATTCTACAGGCAGAAACATAAAGATGCCAGTCTAATAAAACAGAATTTTATTTGAGAGATGTGACTTTTGGATGTCTACTCACTGAGGTCTATTTTCGTGGCAGTTGCTGTGTTACTGATGGGGGAGGCAACATGTTCTGTTATCTTCATTAATCTCATCATAATTTTCTTGTACTGTAATACCCCCTGGAAGACTTCTGATGCATGACCATCTGGGATATTTGTCTTGCACTTCACTGCTGGTCAGTGCTCACAAATTCACTCATTCAGATAACTTTCCATATACGGTACCATACATAATAATTTGTATACAACATAGCCTTCATGACTTGATTTTCTGGAGGCTGACCTCTGATGTTATTTTCTCCAATCCTCTTCTTATCTCATATACATAGCACTGCCATGGAGATTCTTGCATCTTCATTCTGCCATCTAAATTGCTATTACAGCTATATATGATTCTTGGGGCAGTGATGAAACAGTTTTTATTATACAAAACAGTATTCACAGAGTAAGTGATTGCCTCCCTTCCCTGCACTCTTTTTATCAGTTTTTCATAAACTGAGTGGGAAGCACAAGTCATGCAATACAGAGAGCCGAGCATGCACAGCTGAGGCTTTCCAATCTTAACATATGAATGTATGGTGTGACTTGAATTTCCAAGTACTGTATGTGGAATCATGCAATATATAACTAATGAGTTTGTATAAAAAAACTTTTGGGCAAGGACAACAGTGTTAATTATTACAAAATACTTCTACTAACCTTACACCATTCTTCTGACACCACAATTCATTTCCATCTTGATACTCAGCAGAACCAACACATCTCAAAAGAACCATAATATCTCCTAACTTTAGAGAATCACCTGCTCCTGCCCAGCAAAGTCGCAAGTTATGCCATCTTCGCTGACAATCTAGAACAAATGTGAATTAATACTTTTTAGAAGGATGAAAATGATGCAACATATATCAACTTAGTAAAATATGTAATTGTATTTTGACTAACAAATTTCTTAGGAACCCAAGTTCATAATATTGATGTAAGTTAACCAAATTAGTAAGTGTCAAAATAATCTCAACTTCTCTGTCTATTCACTAACTACAATTCTGGTAATAGTGCATGGTATCAAATGGGGGTCAAAATAGTTTTAAAAACTTTTGTAATTCCATAAGTTGTAATGTATCATAAGCAAGCGTATTCAGGTTGCCATTCATCATATACACAGATGACTGAATTTAAACATCATTAATAACAATACTTACTGTACTGAGAGAAATTAGTTCCAAACATTTCCAGAACAGAAATAATAGATGATAGACTTATGTTCAATAAGATTTTTAAAAAATTAGTAACCAATGCAGGCAACTATATCTAAATAACTGACTGCTTAGACAATATTCAATATTATATACCCAAAGTAGTTTTCCAATCCTTCTCTAACTGCTTTTATTTCTGAATTATACTTTACAATATTGTAATCTAGTAAGACTAAATGTGTTTTATTTACATCACTTACTACTCTTGCATTGCAGTCTTACATTCATTTGATGTCAATTACAGTATTAAGTTTGACAAGAAACCTGCGGGAGGTCTTTACTTTTGACTGAGACATGATGATTAGTGGTCAGTACCTGGTACAATAGCTGACATTATCATTATCAATCTTATCATTGTTATCCTCACAATAATTCATGATCTGATCATTACTACCCCTAGGATGCTTTTGGGATCTTGAATACTGGCAGCAAACATGCACGCAAAAAGTTAAATATGACAAATTTATTGATCAATTTGTATTTTTCATAACTAACAAACCTGCGGTCCTAACTTATGGATAATTCTTCCAGCACCAACTGGAAACCGGTAAAAATAACAAACAAGGAATTGGTGGCAACGAGGTAGGTCAATAGGCCTAGATGGCAACCGTCAAGTTCCTTCACACATGTATCGAAGGAATGATGCCTCAGCTTCTTCCATCCCAGGAAACTTGATTGAGGGGTGGCTAGAGGTGGGCCATATAAGTTCAGACTGCAGGTTTGTTAGCTATGAAAAATACAAATTGATTAATAAATTTGTCATTTTTTCATATGCAGAACAAATGTGGATCTTCACTTATGGATAGACTCACTTTTAGAGGGAGGAAAGAAAGCCTGGGACCGACTGGAGGTTCAGAAAATCTGGTAACTCTCCTGGCTTATAAAAGCCTATGGAAGGGAACCAAAGCCTCTGACATATAAATAAGCGATTACTGTACAACGTGATGAGACAACGTAGGAGGAAGTTAAAGAACTGTATCTGTAGATAACAAACCTTCGTGGCCACCAATAGTTTGCTATCAATCCTCTCTCACCTTGCTAGAGAGAGGAGGGACTTGCTTTTGCCAAAGTTTTATATCTCTGTAGGAACAACCAAATTTAAACAAAAAGGTTGCAGTCTCACCTGTATCAGACCCGATCCAGCACATGATGGAATTATTTCTTCGCCACTGGATAGAGAAGAAAATTACTGTGTGAAACAATGCATATGTGCTGAACCTACCTTCATTAGTTTCTTTTGGTTCGATGGGAGTTTCCAGTAAGACTTCTGGTATTGTAAGGGCAGCTACTATGACAATGGTATAGGGAAGAAGGGAGTGTTGATGACTCAGAGCTAGCATTTTTCCATATCGAGGAGCAAGAGGAAATGCTGCCATGGCCTTCCCCAGTGGTGTAATAGCAGTCAAATCTGAGGAAAATCAAAATCATTATTTAAAACATTTAAACTATAATACTCAATGCACAAAAGATCATAAAGATACTGTTCACATCCCTTGATATAAACCTATTTTGTGCTCCAAGCCCTGTTAAGGGGCTCATAACCCTGTAGTTAAGTACCACTTACACTTGCCTTGCACAGTACAATCAAGTATCAGCAAGTACACTTCTTTTAACAAAAAATCTTATCATTTCAGAGCATGTTCTTGCAAAATGAAACAAAGAAGCATGGCACAATCACTTATAAGGAAATTATGTGAGGAACTGTTTGTATACATTAAATCAACAATGATTTCTTATTCTATAGTACACATATAAGTGCAATTACACTTATCTTAACCAAAGATCTTGGAATTTCAGCATGTGTCCTCATATGATTAAACAAAGAAGCATGGCCATGTCACTTGAAAAAAATTCATGTAAGGAAGCCATTCATAAGGAGTGACACTGCCAATAGGGTAGCTCACAAAACTATTAATAAAATAGCCATGGTGTTAACAATGACAGGAAAATACTTGTCAAAAGGAAGGATGGGTTAAAAATAACATGAGAAGCAGAAAGAACATTGGGTAGATCATTTTGCGAGATCATGAATAAGAGATATGGGGGGGGGGAATGATTAATATACCATAAGCTGACAAAGACCTGGTTATTCTTCTAAATCACTTCACTGATCTTGAAGTGAAATCAATAATAAAGAGACCCAAGAGATCAAAATACCAAGTATATTTTCTTTAACAAGGAATACAGTGAAATTTGTTACCACAATTATGCTCTCATGCATATAGTAGCAGGTTTGTGTACAATATTTAAAAGATTTTACAGAAAGAAGTTTCTTGGTTCACTGCAACTGAAAAAATTTACAAATTTATCAAATGATTCTATTTTATTATCTTCAAATCTACAGCAATCCTCTAACTTGAATTCTACAATTAATCTTTTCCCTGCTTGCTTTAAATAAGCTTACCTTTCTTTTCTCTCTTAGCTAGTTTCTTTCTCGGCTCTTTGTGTTCAGAGGTCTCTCTCTCCTTTAGTGCACCAAGAATCACCAAACGTTTCATTCCAGAACGAATCTGTAAATATCAGTTTAGAAAATATGAAACTATTGAAGCAATTTCATTACTCAATAGAAAATAGCATAATTTTATATTGTATAACTGCCTCCACCCTTCTTTAATTACCAGTTTTGATAGAGGTTGATATTAAGCATCAAAGAATGCAAATAAAAAATGGGCTACAGTAAAGTCCCTGTTCTACGGAGGTCGCAAGAAAAGAGTTGACAGGTAACTGTAAAATTCTGATCCTTGAGAATAGCAAATTAGCCTGTAAGGAGGAATAAATTATACAATGTATGTATCACTTTTCATAATAACTTTTCAGTATATGAGTATACTTGTGAATAAGTAACAATTTTCAGCCAACAGATAAGAAATGTTTTAGGCAAAACTCATTTCTTCAATACAAAACCACGTTTATATATGCCTTCCCTATGCAATCAATACTCCACCAGACATAATCCAAATTATGAAGAGTAACACTTCTACCTTACTGTGCATGCATCAGGAACACCCCCACACCTGGTTGTTATCAAGCCATTCCCATGGAGGTGGGCACATTATGTAAACTGATGGGCTGGTATTAAAATAACATATATTGTTTTAAAAATTTCCATTAACACAAATCCCACCTGTTTGCATATGCTTGAGCAGCAACATATGAGGGAAGGTTTCTTGCCATGTGGCAAAATCTTAGCCATGGTGTTCAGGAAGAAGAACCACAGTGATTATGGTTTGGAAACAAGTTCTTGAAATTAACAAGGAGTCATGATACTACACTGGTTCCTTCTTATAGTCAATCCCAAGTAGCTCTGCAATAGCAACTCTGCCTACTGCCATGCCACAACCAACTCTTAAACTTCATTGATTAGCAATGGTTTTTCAAAACTGGTCAATTCATATCTCCTTGGATTTTTATTAGTTTTGGCAAAGATTATTTTAAAAGTTGACATAAAAATATTTCATTATCATTCAAAATAAAAATATTACTGCAAGAAATAACCAAAATCTTATCTACCCAAAAATTACAGAAAATAGGACAAAATAAAAATGTGTGGCAGTGTTGAGTACTTTTGATAATACAGGTCCACCCGAGATCATACTGAAGACTGGACAAGCAGATGTTTTTTAATTAGTGCCCTTGGATTATATGATAATGATAATTACTGACTGATACTATAAAGGATTTTCACCAAAAACCTGTTTATTTTATCAATAGTCCTTAATACTGATAAAATAAACAGGTTTTGAAGAAACTTAAACATGGGAATTTGATCACAGAAAACAAATACAGGACAAAGAACTTTGTATCTTCACCATTCTCAGTAAAAACAGAAATACTATCTCAGATCTATGAAGAATGGTATTTTTTTGTTTTGTGAAAATTTTACCACAAGTAATACTTTCATAATATCAACTTCACTGCTATCATTTACACATTCGGAGAGATGACAAGCTTATATATCTTTAAAACATTAAAATGTATTTATTGAGATTAAAATTTTAGTGAAAATTTTTGATTAATCACCTTGCAAAACTTATAAACTACTTACACATTCTTAATGTAATTTTATAAAATCTAACCATTTGCAAGTTTCACCCATGTTTAGACACCAATATCAGTTTGCTAACCACCTGATAGTCAACTGATTGTGACACCTGCGGACAACAGTAAAATGTCATTATGACATCCAGGGATCTTCAAATTTGATTCATAAATATTTGCATGATGGTAAGTAAAGTTTTGTTCAACTCTGAATAAATCTTAGGGAGACGACTAATTTACATCATTGCCCACTTTTATAATATTGAAAGGTTTCTTGACAGCAAGTATTTGCAAAAAGCTGTATATATCAAGCAATATCTTATTTGAATTTTTTCAAGCATTAAAGCTTCATACATTCATATACCAATATACTTAGCTGTAGAGTAAATAGCAAAATTACTGGTTTCTTTACCATAACACAATGCACTGTAAAAACCATCCAGTTAAGATACAGACACTTCTAGTTTGTTGAAACTCATAGCCAAGAAGAGGCCTTTGCTATGCTTAAAATTTCCATACAAATTATATTAGATATAATTTGTTACGAATTTTCTGACAGAAATTAATTCCATTCAAAATACTGGCACCCCAACTTACTGGATTTTGTTTCTTACTGGATGCATCATCGAGTCTGGCAGAAAAATAAAAGGAAATAAGTTTATTCTTTACTTTTGAGTATTTGGTTTCAAGAAGTGAGATTATTTTTTCTCACGTGATAATCATGATAGTGATGATGCTACTGAATTTTCAAGATTTGAGGATAATTAACATTTTTGTTATTGAACACTGATGTTTTCCCAACTTCTTGTTGAATTTTAGTACACAATAACCGTAATGGTAGTAGCTTGTTCTCTTATAACATCATCTCTGCCATACTCAAGGTGCTTTTGTTCTTTCTCGCCATGTTCTAATACCGCATTAATGAATGGTATTTTCATCGTAAATGAGTGTTCTGCTTCTCCGATTTCCAGCTTTACCAGTATTTTCATCTCTACTGGTAGCTTTGGAATGAAAGGTTTTCTGCTATACCTATGCCTCTTGTGTTTTCTCTAATACATTATGGAGGAATTACAGAAAGATTTCTTCAGTGGTCATAGTTGCATGTTTTGTTCAAGTTTCTCCTGCCATAATGCAGCTAGATATTTACAAAAATTAAATGCTTACTTGTAAACACAAAAATTTTTGTATTATTATTCCCTGATGAAATGGAGGGGGGTTTTTTATGACATCAAATATGGTAATCCTGGGAGGCATACCTGCACAACCGACTCCAAAGAAGCCTACAAATTTATAGACATACAGGATACTCATCTGTAATAACACTGGACTAAAATACCTGTCCATATGCTATGCACTTGTAAAATAAAATTTTTTCACAATACAAAGAAACATTAACTATTCTGCAGTACTTACCTGGATGTAATCAGGTGGCGTGGGAAATGGAAAATTGATCACGGGAAGATTCATAGATTTCATGATGAGAATTATGTCATCGATGGGTCGTTCTTGAATTTCTGCTTTCGAAAATTTTTCAAAATCTTGGTCAAAGACTGCAGAAGAGTAGAGTCGATAGCAATGGCCTGGGGCAGTACGCCCTGCACGACCAGCCCTTTGATTTGCTGATGCTTGTGATGTCCAGGTAATATGGAACATAGAAACCCCAGTTACTTTATCATAGACCTGAAATAATAAGGATAAAAAGTTACATTTTCAAAAGCTACCCTAACCTTTTTAATTCAAACCTGTCATTTAAATTAGCCCACATTCATGGTCTTCATGAATCCTAGACACATCATTACTGCTAAAATCTTTTGGTTAAACAGCCAACCAGCGTGCGCATCCCCATGGATCCTGATTTTCAAGTTGTTAAGGGCCTTACTTTTCATCCAGTCTAAGCTATAGCAGCTAGTGATTAGCAGGGTTGGAATGAAAAATGAATGTAAGAAATATGAAATTTGGGCCAAATGGCCTGGCACTGAGGCCAGCTGGGGGAGTAACAAGGAGGAAGGACATTTGATGTAAATGATGGGTTTGTAATGACAAAAATTAATTTTTTTTAGCATATACTTTGTTTCACAATAAGCACACCATTTACATTAGCTCAAATTGCAGTTTGGTGGGAGGAACAACCTGCTAAAAAGAACTTTAGTTGAGTGGAATGGAAGATCCAACATGAAGCTCATATTACAGGGTCACAACACTGAAAGACACTAAACTAAGAGGTCAGACATTGTAAGTCCATGTAAAACTCTTAGAAAAAAGTTGGCCATGCTCACTAATTGTAGCAGCACCACAGACACTCCAGGTCCTGAAGGATGTCTTCATAAAAATGAGAGGAGGTTAAGCAATACATCAATCTACTTAAGCATGAAGCAAATACCAAATGATTCATTTCTATTACCGGATCCAGTCTCAGACAAGGCCAGCATCCTTCTTGTGCAAAGAGAACAATATCACTCTCTACAAATTTTGGTGCTAGTGTAGGTGGTAAGTCTCTACTTTTGAGGTTGGCCAGGTATTCATTTAGTATAGGACTCCAGATTGCTGGCTAGACTTCATTTACAACATGGAAGGTATTTCCATGGATATTACATATATAGCAGAAATGTACCACATTAACCTCAGGTTTTTTCAACCGGACAGGAACCAAGATGTTTCACCTTTCAAGCTTGCAGATACCAGACTAGCTGCAAACTTGAAGAGTCAAATTTCCTGGTTCCCATCAGATCGACCCACAAGTGTTTTTCTATAAACTAGGAAATAATTATGAATAAACACATATCATGGAAATCTGTTAAACAAACAATAAAACATTTCTCATTATTCATAAGAATAATAAAATACAATACAATTATTTCAATACACAAGAGGATGTTTCTGTCATTCAGGTGACTCCATTACACACACAATAATCCTTCATTTATCTGCACTCCCTATAATGCACAAGTCCATGATTGCGTCTTTTTCACTAAACAGCTGAAGTACAAATAAAAGCATCAGATGGACCTACAGAGAGAAAACTGAAGTGTCTAGATAAGAGAGCAAAAACGACCTCTGCTCTGCAAGGCAAACTAGCTGAGCATTACAGGTATACTCAGTGGGTCAGTGAGAATGCTGTGTGCTGACTGACTGACTGATGAAGAGTAGAATAGGTAAGAAAGAGGGAATTAAGAGCACTGGGTGTGGGTGGTGATTAATTTGCATAATGACTCAGCCTGTCTTACAGTATGCTGTCTAACCACAGTTACTGTCCTGTGTTCTATGAGGTGTTACTATGGTGCTATGGAAGCTGCTGCCTTCTTTGGTGTTCCCCGTACTCTGCTAGGGGTTGTGCTCCTGGTATGTGTATTTGTCTGTGTGCTACAAGCACCAATGCATGCTAAGAAGCACAAAACTGAGCTTCCCTGGCCTAGAGGTCAGAGATTCTTGGCCATTATGATGCTGGGCGGATACAGTTAGCTTATGATACAACTGCCTACTGCATGCACAGTACTGTACATGGAAAAAGGTATCTGGAGAAAGTGTAAATAATAGCAAATGTGAAGTGTAAGCAGCATCACTCTTACGATGTGCACTACCATTCAACATTACTAGTAATCTGGTTGTCATGTTTTCATTTTCTCTTATATTTATATATAGACAACATATCTTGTGATTGATGATGGTTACCTGATCATTTAGTTATCACTCTTCTACACTGAATTGTAAGCAAGCTAATAAAACTGTTAACCAAATACTGGTTGGGTAAATCTTGGTGTATTAAAAGGCAGACACACACAAACATTAAAAACATGCATCCAAAGTCACTACAGTTAACTCCCCGTATTCGCGGGGGATGCGTACCACACACACCCCCCCCGAATAGGTAAAATCCGCGAATACTTAAAACCCCTCTAAAAACACTCAGAAGTGCCCATTTTGATAGTTTAAACACAAGAAAAACCCTATAAAAATGCTTATACTTGAGTATTTTAAGTTTTTTTGCAAAAAGTGCATTTATTCATGAAAATTATATGAAAATATAGTAATTAGTGAATATTTCTCGGTGAAAATACCGCGAATTGGAGAATTTTCCGCGAATAATGGGTAGATATATTCCACAGAGAAACCTGCAAATGTGTGAGTCCGCGAATTGTGAGAACATAAATACGGGGGGTTTAATGTACTGCAAAAATTACAATACAGTAACTCAAAATCTGTAAAATGAGGCTTGCCAAACAATGAAACACACAGCTTTTCACAATGAAAGGGTTACAAAACATCAGCAGCTTGACTGAGACAGTCCCCATAATCATGTAACTACCACTTAATTCCTTTAAGCAGACATTCACTTTGTCTGCTGTAACTAGGAACATGTAGGCATAAGTAAATGCTAAGATAAAATTGTCAATTACAGTGCTGCAGCATGAGTAAAAATCAAACAAACTTTGGACCCAACATGAAAAGAAAATAATTTGGCAAACAGAAAAAACAAACATTACAATCAATGCTGCTGATATGGCTATTTCTTTCAACATAATAATAATAATAATAATAATAATAATAATAATAATAATAATAATAATAATAATAATAATAATAATAATAATAAATTTTTGTGTTATATTCTTAACATGAAACAAAATATACCATAACATGACTAACCTTTTCCTTCACTTTCCCTGAATCCACCACATATTTAATATTAGGAATAGTAAGAGATGTTTCAGCAACATTAGTTGCTACCACACATAATCTGGTACCTTCTGGTGGAGGTTGGAAAACCTGTTGAAAACGTCAATAATGTTGAGAAAATGCAAAAACATAATAATACTTTACAAACATCTCACAATATAAAAATTAGCATCTTTTCCCCCAAAAAATGCACTTACACCTCAAACCTATCATTTAGTCGATAAACATTATCATGCGACCTAGGAAAGAGAAGATAAGTACATCACCTAGAATCAAAAGTGACTGTAGTATTCACATAATGCTTTTCAAGGATTAAATCATTTTAATCACTTACACAGTATATGCTTCCATCTTTTTCATTCCTGTATTTCAAAAGTTACTTTTCCAAAACATAAATAATCACTACCTGGCAGAATTTTGTTAAGCTATAAATGATCATCTTAGAACACCTAAAATAGCATGAAGACAAAATTACTATAAAAACTATGTATGAATTCAGATCTTTATAACATACCATATGTTGCTTGTCTGGTGGCAATACTGAATACAAGGGTAATACATGTAAAGGCTGCTCCTTTTCGTCTGTGCTCAATGCATTCCTTGGTTCCTCCTGATCAAATTCATCATCAGATTCATTGAGGTTACCGATGTCATCAAGATGGCCATCTGCAGTTTCCATGTTGGCATCATCTAAAAATGCTGGCGTATAGCTGAAAATTGCGTACGGTTAAAGAACACTGGCAATACCACGTGATACATGTCTGTTTTGGCCATGAAACTAATATACAAACCTGAAAATTTTTGAAAACAGGTTTAATATTTCACCTGTCAATTAAAAATGACAATACCCTTGGCACTAACCCTAATTAGGAATCATACGTAAAACAAAATTTCAAGTTATTTGTCCTACAAGGTTCTGATCAGACTTGTTATAAATTGCCAGCGTATTCAAACATTCATAGGGAATTAACACCAGCAGAACGTCAACTGCTCTTACTTTGGCCATGGCAATGCAACTGGAATCACTGATAAGTTTGCTGGAGCTTAGTACTCCATCAAATACTGCCAAACTGATGACAAATTATGGAAAAAGTATACATTCATAAGTCATACAATGTATGCAAGGAGAAAGCCATCTACCAGCTTGTTGAGTCTGAGAATGTGAAGTGTGTTGGATTTTATTAAAAGTCAAACAAAAGGTGTCCAGAAATATTAAAGAACTAACAGACATCCAGATGCAGCAAGCCTCTGAGGAAGAACTTGAGTTTTACATCAAAACTGACCGTGACTGTTGTCTTCTTGGGAGATACTTTGGAGGGATAACAGCTCCTTGGCCATTGTCCTAAACAAAAATTGTGAATGCTGGCCAACAAGAAAATCCATGCTAAAGTCACCTCTAATTTACTAGGTTAAGCTACAAATATCAAAACTTCCGCCATTATTTCTATTGCCTCATGACTTGTGTCAACATGAAGGTTTGAATCAATGAAAGGCCATTTTTCCTTCACATCACCATCATCATAAATGCTTTTACATCCGCTTTTTCAAATCTCCTCTGTCCAGTACTCTTTCTGCCTGAACTCCCATCAGGTCTAGGTCTTCAACCATCCCCATATTTCATGATTTCGTTTGCCTTCTTGCAGGTCTTTGGCTTCTTACTTCTATATCTACTGCTTTTCTGATCAACTGTTCCTCATCCCTTCTTATCCAACACATCTCAATCTGTGTGATCTTTTTTCCCCAAGCCTCCTGATACAACATCTCTTCACCAAGACCTCATTTCTATCATTCTCCAGCCATGAATCTTAACATTTCATTATCATACCTTTTCAAAATCTACTATATTTTCCTTGTCACTGGCCACGTTTCTCCTACACACAGTAGTACAGACCTTATGTATTTACCTTTTACTTGAAGAATTGTATTTACTGGCATACAAGACACGCTTTTCCTCAACAAAATTTTAAGGAAATTTACTAGGCACCTAATAAGGTGAGGGTTAAGTGAACTAGTAAAGCTATTTTCAGTTACAAGCAACAAATCCCACCTAAAGATGTAAACAAGTGTACACTACTGTGGTTTCTTATATAATATTAAGAGTCCTGGCTTTATGATAAAGTAACAAAGGCCCTAAATTATAGCCTGTACTTTAATATTTCTAGATATCTTACAGCAATACCCCTTATTCCCTAATCTAAACTAACCTGTACTCTATTTTTAAGATTCAATTTACAAATTTTTTAAAAATGTATCACATGCAAAATGGTGTCATAGCAAAAAATAATGATAATAAAGAAGTCCATTAAGTTAAGGTTTTACTTATACATTACTTTGTCATTTGCAATGTACTTCCTATTAAAAGGATAACATAAAATAAAAATCATAACAAGCACTCATGCACGCTTTTATCACACCTAATTTCATTCAATAAAACCAGTACAGTTTTCTTTACTTACTCTTCCAATTTAACTTCAGGTAGTACAATTTTTTTAACAGCCTGATTTTCTTTCCCAGGTCGCTTTTTCTCCTTGAGCTGCAGTCTCCTTTTTCGGTATCCGCTCATTCCACTTGCATCTTGAGAATTTTGTGAATGAAAAGGAAAAGTTCTTCTTAGCCTGTTCATCAAAGCGTGGATTTCCTGCTGACCTGGAACAGAAAAAATCAAAATGTCATAGACAGTACAAGAATGTACAGACTTCCTAGCGTCTGGTAAAAGTAATAAAACTAGCCTCCTTGAATACTAATTATGCAATGAATAATATAAAAAAATTAATTGAAAAGTGTAAATATAAGACAACATAAATTCCATCTACTCTACTTGATGCACTAATCATTTTAAAATAAGATGCTCCTTTCCAAAACTATTACTTTTGTGTATCCTGTTTGTGCCCGTGAGAATCCCCACACAAAAGGAAGAAAACCAGCTGCATCTTGCAGGTTCACAGTAGTGAAAAACCTCACCTCTTGCGTGTCTGCTAACTTATTGACGACTCACTCTTCTGCATTTTGAAAACTTTTGGGTTGCTCTTTTTCATATATTCATTTTTTCAGTTCATTTGCCACCTGGTCATTCTGCACAAATAAACTGTCTTACAGCATGCTGAGATTCTCATCTGTTTCATAGAACTTATTTCTAATGACTGTTTTTTCCATTGTTTAGAATGAGCTTTGCCTGCTGTTAAACTTTACTTTGAGACTTTCCTGAAGGAATTTTTACTCTCAGTGTTCAGTTTGGTGTTATTTTTTTTTTTTTTGGTTTCAGGTTTTTTTTGCTAACAAATAAGCTGACTGTTAACTTTGTTTGTATAGTTCTTTGTTTTTGTAGGTTTTTTCAAGCTGTTCATATTAGTGACGTCTTAGGTGTTGCTAATAGTAAATTCTGCTGTTGTGAGCATTGAGCACTTTTGTACTCACTGAATATTGTTGATTTAAAGATGTATTGTGTTAAAGACTTTTGTTTAGCTGCATTATTAAGATGGTTTCTAAGTGTTTTTATGCCCTGTGCAGTGAAGGCTTGTCAGCCTACATTATCATAGGTGAAATGCCACTGATGGATGTTATGTTTTATGCAAGGTATGTGAGTGGAGTAATTGGCAACACTGCACTGAAGGACTTTTTTTTTTTTTATTTTCTGTTGGTAGTATTCCTGCAGATATCTTTTGAAATACTTCAGTGCATACATCAGATTCCTATTCCCCTGATACTTGCCATTTATTTTGCAGTCTCATTATGACAGCTCGCCCGAGAGGAGAGTTTCTAACACCTGAAAGACTTTATATGCTCTATCATCCGGGCTGAGTTGAAGAAGTCTTTGGCTATGCATCTGCCAGCATGTATCTTACTTCATTTAGGTCAACCTGATGCCACTGGTTTTACTCAATCCTGTTAAAATGGCCATCTTCTCAAATAATGTCTTTCAGAGACAAGGAAGGTTTCAGTAAGGGAACTAGATGTAGTTGTCTGAGGAACGGGTTCATGACCCCAAACCCACTACAGTATATTTATGTTAGTAAAATAAAAAGTAATGTTTTCAATATTTACATTGTGATTTTAAATTTTCTCCACATTTTCATCAGCATGTAGAATTCAAATTTTCTTCACATTTTTCTCGTTTATAAGCACAAATGTGAAAGTTTTCAAGATTTAACTAATAAATGTGTGTATACATTACTGTATTTAATGGTGCAATAGACTAATATTTATGTATATTTTATTAATCTATGAATTAATAAACACTTGTATTTTTCTTTACATTTTCACTCTATGAGCCACCTGCAATTTTACACAAATGGCCACAAAGCTCAAGAACATACTCCCTCTAATTATTGATCAAAATTCTGTGAGTTCAAAACCTATGACACTAGAGGAAAACTGTAAGAGCAAAATCTGAAAAACATAATGAGCAAAAATTGTTTGTTATCGTATAAGGATTATTCAACAAAAAAAATTAATGGACTGTTTTTCAGTTTTGTTACAGTTCACAAAATAATTTTTCAAATTTCACTTTTTCAAGGGTTTATTAAAAAACCATACATGCCTACGACATAAAATTTTAGAATGCTGGTAAGGGAACATACCTATACAATATACATATAAGCTGTATGAATTGGTGGTTTTAAAAAAATATTGTGGTGCATCCCTCTTAACAGCAATCCATTATTCCTAATGAATAAGGAAAACTTTGTACTTTTTTCATTCCTTCATCACATACCTGTTAAGAACACAAGTATTCCACCATCTGGCAGCTGTCGATGAATTTTACAAACTTTCTTGTAAGCTTCTTCGAGATAGTTTTCCATTGTTCTTTTATTATAGTGAATTGTCACTTCAAACATTCTTGACTCCACCTGCAAAATTCAGTAAAATCTTACATTCACAAGTACTTGTAAATGCACTGAAAACCAAACAGACGTAAAATAACTTCATAGGCACAAAGCAATTAAACAGAACACTAAATTTTATTATGCTCTATAAGAATTTTAACCATAAAATGTATGTTGGACCCTACAGGGTACAGTACAATATACAGACACACTAAGAAGATGGGCCCAGAGGAATGAGAAGAGGGATTTTCAACAATAATATGCAAAGGAAAAAGTGATGCATAGCAGACTGATCAGAGTACAGTACAGTAAGTGGAAAAACTGAAAAGACTGGACCAAGGGAATGAACATGGCACATCATCAATAATAAGCAGAGGAAAGGTGATAGTATACAGTGATAGAGTAATAGAGATAGGAGGGGGCAGTGAGGAATGAACCTCGCTCCCAGCAGCAACAGGAAGATTGTAAGAAGGAACAAGACAAGAAAGGAAGAAGCTTGCACACGGAATATCCCTTATAGGAAGGAGGTGGCACCAGAATGTGATGCACTCCAGACAAGACCTGAGAGACAATGACTAGGTCATCATGCTGCCACAGATGAAGAGACTGGAAGCATAGCATGATTCAAACATGTCACTTCAGTTGAAACAGAATCCTTACACGAGGGACGTACCGAGTGCGACCTGAAAGGTAATATTCTTGTCCAAATGTCAGCACAAGCAAGGGGAAGTGTGACAGTAATATAAAATACAGAGAAACAATTAATATACAAACAGAAACAAAGCATAAGGCAACCATTGCTGTAAACAACACAAAAAGAAAATTAACTATAAATATGGAAAAACAATATTCTCTGAAAATCCAAGCTTTAAGTTCATTATGAACAATATAAGGTTAATATTAGCCCCCAATGACGAGCACAAGCAGGGAGATCAGTTATAGCAGTAATAATTATCAACTCACACAGTCAAAAACAAATACTGTACAGTAATTAAAAAAATAATCAATATGAGAAGGGACTCAGAGAAGGCAAGTGTTCCATAATAAAAAACCTTTAATTCACAGAGCTCAGGAAATTAAGACATTAAAACAGAAGTAAAATCTACTGTGAATCAGCAAATATATAAACCCGGAAAGTCCAAGTTCAGTAAGAGTAAACAATGAATACCTTCTTCCACAACATTATCACATCCAGGGGGAAAATAACAATAACACCATAAAAAGTACTATTTCAAAGGTCCTAAGAAACACAACATTATCACTTTAGGCTATAGGGTGTCTATCTCTTACCAAGACGTGCTGCCACTCTTCCTAGGACCACATGTCAACTCTATTTTTTGAGTTGAGCTATTCATTAGTGAATTTTCACCTTAAATTATGCCTACATATCCCATCTCACGCCCTTGATTGCCGCAGCGTTCTTGATCTTGGCTCACCCTCTCGCTCCTGTGAATTCTCCAGCTCCTGTTTATGGTACCTCATTATATCCTGTTTCTATATACTACTTGTCATGACCTTCTTGCCCCTACACTCACCCCAACCTATGGTATTTATTCATTTATAGTTTAGCGTAAAGAATGTTACACTGAAAATACACAAAAACTGAGGATACTAGAGACATTACTGAAGATTGCAGAAGTGATGAAAATCATGGATATGGGCTAGGCAAGGACAAACGTTACTCTAAAGAAACAAATTCAGGATACAAAATGAATTTCAAAAGAAGTTATGAATACCAAAAAAGAAGAAGAGTGTACGCATACGGATGTACTGATGATGGGACAAGATGCTACCCTCCAACAAAAATGAAAAACGCTCACCAAAAAACTGGGAAAGAACTTGGTTCGGACTTGAGAAACACCATACATGCTCTAAGTAATCAGACCTGCACTGACGAATGCAGACAGGGGATTACAGGCTGGGCATATGCAATGGATCCTTTCTTCTTTCACTTTTGAAGACAAAACTGGGTTCATTTTTACATGGAAAAAGGCTAATCATGATTAATGGATTCCCGTACAACACCATACCACAGGAGTCTCAAGCAGAACAAGAGAGAGGTAGCCAATGAAATAGCATCTCTTTTTTGACATCCAACCACCTCATTAAGCAATTACAGAGCAAAAGGAGCCAATGCATCAGAATCAAATGCGAGTTATACCACAATCCCTTAATATACGAATGATTTATTATACTATGCACAACACAGAGCAACGAAATGCCAAATTTAATAAACCAAGTAAAATGTATACCAGAGTGCTTACATGAAGCAGGCAAGATGACCTGTTAGTACTGGACAAGTGAGAACCAATGGATGTAACTGCAAACGTACAGTACTCATCTATCACAGCCTTATGCATTTTTTTATAATTTTTACTTTGTATTACAAACTTTTATAATTTTTACTTTTTAGTACAAACTTAAAAAAGTCAAATGTTCAACTCACCTTTAAAACTGGGGGTTTCGGTTCCCTGAAAAGTCTTACATTTTCAGTGAAATCTTCAATTCTCAGTGTTGCTGACATTATCACAAGCTTCAAGGGTCTTTTCTTCTGAAGTCGTATTGGAATTATTCGAGAGAGGATACCTATAAGTATATCAGAGAATATACTTCTTTCGTGGGCTTCATCAATAATAATGACAGAATATTTCTTCAGTGTAGGGTCCTGCAAAAAAAAAAAAAAAATAATAATAAGTTTCTTAAAATAAGCATAAAAAATGAAAACACAAATTGCATCTATTCTTCATTCAAGCACCTCAAATGAATTGTAGTAACAACAAAGGCTGAAACTCATTCCCCAAGTATTTAGTAGCAATACTGCTGTAGATTCATAATTCATCAACTTCTCACAGACTGTCTAATTACAAGGCAATAACATTTAGGAGAGGAGAGAGTAAAAGATACTGCAATAACTAATATAAAGAGCCTTGTAAAATATTTGAATAGCCAATTATCAGAGGCAATCCACAGAGAAGAAAATCACAAAAGCTTCAAAATATGCATCCGGTGCTAACGGACTCACTTCTCCAAATTTCCTCCTTTGCTCACAAAAAGCATGTGGATGTCAAGTCTAACTGTAGCGTAAACAATAAGAAGTGAAAAGTAACCTTACGAAAATATAACGCTAAGTTACAAGTTTCTTCAAAAAGATTACCATTTCTAATAAGGTGAAGTAACAGCACCAGTGATACAGTAATGATTTAGTTTGATATCAGCACTAACTCTGATATAGTATATATAATCAAAATTAACACATACCCAGACTATAACAAATTTGCAAATCAAGCAATCATTGTCTCGTATAAAAGATATAAACACCTTTACAGTACAGTCAAAGGAACATGTACAGTTTCTTAACTAAAATCGTCCAAGATTATCCAGGAAGGGACTTGCTGTCAATAAGGTAGACACAAGAAATGAAGTTCTCACCTGTCTAGAACTAAAACTCTAAGGCACACACTTGAGTGGTGCTGCCAACCAGCCAGTGCACAATCTTGTTCTCATAGTCATTCAGGAATAGAGTATCTAGGATTTGTGCAGACCGTGAATTTGGCAGATGTAAATAAAGGTCTACAAATCAAATAACTAAATTTTCATAAACAAAATGTTTTCACACAAGCATCTTAATAATAACAAAGTTCCCACCTCCCAACATCAGTGGTTTCTAACAGCTAACTGGCAATACTACACAAATGGTGAGAGAGTTAACTACTTGTGACTCAGGAACCAATATGTACATGTACAGAGCTCCTTCCTGCATATTGAATTTCTTTTGTTTATTAAAGTAAAGACTGATTTGTCTGACAATATTGCAGTTAATTGAAAGTAATGGGTTTGAATGAAACAATAATTATATATTATCATACAAATAAACAATCAATATACCTCTCAGGGTTCACACATCAGATGTAAACTTTGAAAATGTTCATAAAAAAGTAAAGACTGATTTGTCCGACATTATGCAGTTAATTGAAAGTAATGGGTTTGAATGAAACAATAATTAAATATTATCATACAAATAAACAATCAATATATCTCTCCAGGTTCACACATCAGGTGTAAACTTTAAAAATGTGCATAAAAATATCAGATGTTCCATAATTAGTTCTGGAACCAAAAAAAACACAAAAAGGGAATGACAACTGATTTCCATACATTACTTACCAACTGTATTTCCTTCAACAACACTCCATCTGTCATGAATTTCATCTTTGTTTTTGGAGTAGTATTCCTGAAATCTTATCTGATACGAAACCTCTTGTGATGTCAAATTCATTTCATGTGCAACTCGCTGTGACATTGATATGGCTGCCACTCTCCTCGGTTCTGTGATTCCAATCATTTGGCCATTGCTGCAAAAACATATATGTAAGTAAAGAAAGCAGAAAAAAAAACCATGTTACAGAAAAAAGTTTAATCAGAATTATGTAGCTTAATCAGGTCAGAAATGTAGCTTAGTCAGGTCAAGGAGTCAAAACTCAAATAAAATATTTTAACCAGTGTTACTATTATCATTGATAAATATTTCAACCAGACCACACTAGCAATATACTTCTCATACGGCTGGCAATGGAAAACTGACTTTTTATAGAAAAAAAAAATAGCTATTTACACGTAACTTATGCAAAGAAGTTATATAAGCACAATTCTTACAAAGGATAAGAAGACATGAGCATGAGTAAAGGATAGTACTGTACTCTTATGAAAGCAGTTAAATAACACACAGCAGTTACACAATTGCAGAAGAAGAAAAGCTACCAAAAGTAATGTATATACATGCAGACCTTGCCTCTTAAAAATGTTCTGGCTTCTCCACCACACACAGCTGTCACCACTTTGACAGCTTAGTAAGTGTATATGTATACTATATGTCTAGAATGATGAAATTTATATAGAAACTGTGGATGTGAAGACAAGGTTATATAAACAAAAATTAAATCTATAGCTTTTGCAAAAGAGGTAGATTTATAAAAACAAGAACGGTAAATGATAAACACCAAAAACGACTGGTTTATGAATGAGAAAATAATGCGCTGGAAATAAATTAACTGAATATATTTGGAGAAAATAAAAGCATCTGAAATACTTTCAATTATTGCAATGCATGTCAGGTAAGTCCCAGACTCGAGAGAACATGCGTTAGCTTTCTCTGTGTATGAAATGAAATAAAAACTTCCACTCAAGAAATCCAGTGAATATATTTTTAGCAATATCTACACATGTTTGGTCATTGCTACTTTTTGCTGACAATCTGGGTATTGTAAATAATTGCTCTAAGCACATTCAGCTTTCCACGGGGGACCAAGAGGTTGTTCACCACAGGTAACAGCAAAAAGGTTAAGATAATTGGTATTTTACCTAGATATAAAGCCCAGGGTCTATATATGTGTTCAAATTATAAGCTGGAAACAGTCATAGAAGCTTGGTAATGAGGTGGTTAAATGGTGGTAGGTGGGGTAAGGGGAGTACCACTATAACCTCCTATATAGCCTCGCACAAGGGTAAGCAAGAGCAAACTTGTATCTACAAAACTTTCTCTAAGAATCCACAGAGAATTCTGTCCTTCCCATATTGGCGGAATACACAGGTGGGTAAGTACCTAAATTATCTACCAGTGAGACCAATTATAAAATAAGAGGTCAAGATGTTAAAAGTTCTACATCTAACCCACCCACCAACTTGTTAAGAGCGAGAACAGAGGAAGTCAAATCTTTGGAGCAAAAGTTCTAAGTAATGATATTCTCTTGTGTAACTTTCCTGCATCATAGCTTGTTACAGCATGCACTCAGCAGGTCTGCTACCTCTTATAGAAAGGAAGAAGGGAGAGAGAGAGAAGCCAGTCACTCACCCAATCAACCCAAGCCTCATATCATCCCAATATCTCAGGCAAAAATGGTCCACCAGTGGCATCCCTGCATCTCAAGGTTAGGTCTGCCAACAGGTTTGTGAACTGGTGTGAGAAGATCAACTCCCTTCCTCTTCATACAACTGCTTTCAAAACTTCTTGTCTTCCTCAGAAGACACACCATATAAAGCTAGGAATGAAACCAAGGCACCAACTCCATGCAGACTGCTTAGTTCAACTGCAGGGGGGAGGTTTCAGCATCCTCTGAAGTGTAGTCTCTCACTGTCTGATGTGGGAGGAGCTTGCAAGATTGAACAGGAGCAAAGTTCAATCCACAGATCAGAGTTATCCTCCAGTAAGCACAGCACAAGTGGAAGCCAGAGCAACAGTGAAAAGGAGCCCTGGCTTTCCCCTGAAGTTACTGCATTCACAGATGAGCCCCATAATTTCCAAACTTAACCAGTAGCAGTTCCATATGAAACGGACCCTTAGGCCCTACAGCATCTGCCACCAACTGAAATGGACCCTCAACTGAAGCAACAGGAAAATACAATTCTACTGCACCTGCTTGTGGTCCTGTAATGACTAGTGCCACAATCAAGCCATAGAAAATGCTTTGAAATCTTCCTGTTCTTCTGCTGACCCAGTGATGGGGAAGGTAAGAAAACAGGTGAGAAGGACGACGACCAGGAGAAAATGACGAAGTGTTCTTGTGTGTTTCATGCAAGTATTTCTTCTTGGAGCAAGACCTGGTGAAGCAGCAACAGCAGGGACATAAGCAATGGTATTCTTAAATGGAAAGCAATTATCAAAGCAGAAGTATTTGCTGAGACAGAGCTACTCACTGTGCTCTTAGACATAGCCAAGTGCTCCCTGAAAATAACAAAGGACAGATCCCTGCAAATATTAGAGAAGGCCACAGAGCATAGCAGAATCAGCAGAAGTGGCAATGAGCATACCCGCCTCTGGCTAAGCAAGGGAGAACATGTACAAACCATCTTGGCAAAAGATACCAACGGCACCTTCCTTGACTTCTTTCTCTTGGACCTGTACTTCTTCAAATAGGTAGCTGACCAAGACAGACATTACACAGTTCAAAGATACCAAACACTCCAGAACTTTGTCCAAAGAACAAACAGAATGAGGGTCATTGTTCAAAGGTGTCATGAAGCACCTGTTCACTGTCCTGCCTTAACCATCTAAGTTTATCAACTTTCCCACAGGTGAAGAACTAGGTACCATCATTCACACAACAATCAAACCCACTACCAAAGGACAAGGAAAAGTCACTGACAGAAAGTTAGAAAAAGGATAAGTTTCTTCAACACCAGAAGCCACTGGAAGTCTAGTAGCAGCAAGACATCTGTAGAGCAATACAGCCCAAAGAAAGTGGTACCTCATTACAAGCTTAAACAATCAGGCCAGCTCTTACCAAAAATATGAAGGTTTGTCTTCTCATGGGAACAAACTGAATCTTCAGAACAAAAGTATTTTTAGAATAATTTTGAAGGGACTCTATAGCACCTCTAGCTGTGCATAATAAAATAAGAGGTTTATACACTGTAACTTTAACACTGAAAATTTTTTTAAATAAATATCTAAAAATTATATTTTCAAAACTTACTTGGTGTACCCTGCTTCATACAAAAATTGTGGGACCTGAGTCGTCTTTCCACTTCCTGTACTCCCAACAATCACAGTGACTGGGTTTTCATTTATAGCTTCCATAATGGACTGTTCTTCTGATAATATGGGTAACTTAAGCCTTCCTTTTTGAATTTCATCAGTTCTGTTTACTGTTACGTATGTAGCAGGACGAATAACTGTTTCGACTGTTTTAGATGTATCATCTGTACAATTTGTATCAATAATACTAACGTCTTCATCTGGAATCGTCTGTTTATTGTCATCATTTTCTTTATTTGCATTTATTCTCGAGAGCTCTGAAACACCATCTGATCCCAGATTATTTTCCATCTGAGGTGTGTCCACCTTTTCTACAACTATACCATCTGATTCCTCAGCACTATCATCATCGTCAGAGTCTTCACTAGATAGATCCTGAAAAACACAGAAACGTCAGTAACTCTGAATTCACTGCTACAGTATATATCATTATCTACTTTCTGTTAAATTTAAATTTTCAAACTTCAATGCTCTATGCAACCTACCCCAAGGCGAACCACATTAGGATCATCTGCATCTTTCTCGTCCTCCAGACACTCCGACATTTTGCGTTTTTTTCCTTTAATGCTGCTTAAAATTCTTCCTTGGTTACTCTCAACTTCAGATTTTGAAAGAGCGTAATAATCACTGGAAAACTTCTTTCTGCCAACAGTCTGGGTTGCTTGGAGTTGGGTCAACTTCTCCAAATCTTTAGGATCTGCCTGCACTTTTTCTAAAGCAGCTATAAGACTAGAACGCTGAAAAAATAAATGTACAGCATAAAGATTACTGACCAAAAAACTATGTACCCTCATGTTCTTTTCATTACAATTTAGGTGGTGTGACAATGTCGCTGATTTAAAATATGTTACCTCTCATAAGCTTTCTAGAATGTTTGTACTGTAAAGCACCGTATGTATTGTTTAAGCATACAGTGAGCCTGTATGTCTGTCCAAACTTCAGACTAACAGTGTAGTCTTTTCCACTTATACCCACAACCTTCCTGGAAACTGCATAAACAGAAAAGGAATACAGAAAGGGAGAACCCTGGAAGCAGCATAGGCAGATGAGAAGAAAAGATTTTAGTTCTGTTTCAAAGACAGAAATGTGAAATACAACCAAGGGATTGAAGATCAACCAAAGAAAAACCAAATTTCTAGTGAATGGAAAAGAAGCCAGGAAAAATTCATTTTAGAGAGAGGACAATGTGCGTGCTGTGAGAGAGGTGCAAAGGCCAATGTAATACTATCTTCCAAATGTTATGGAAATGTCTAAGATTGAAAAATAAAAATGTAGTATGATAATTTCAATTAAAAAAAATACCAAAAGGGTAAACAGTGAAGGGAGGAGAAAGACCATATTCATCCAGGGTAGGCACTGGAAAAAGTGGGTTATTTCTGTAACCATGGTATTGAGAGGGTTGTAAAATTATTATTGGTTGTAAAATTATCAAAATATGATATTTTAATGATAAAATAAAGTTTGTTCATACTTACCTGGCAGATATATATATAGCTGTATTCTCTGTTAGTCCGACAGAATTTCAAAACTTACGACACACGCAGTGGGGAGATCAGGTGGTTAGTACCCATTCCGCCGCTGGGAGGCGGTATCAGGAACCATTCCATTTTCTATTCAGATTTTCTAGTGCCACTGTCTCCTGAGGGAGGTGGGCGGGCACTAAGAATATATATATCTGCCAGGTAAGTATGAACAAACTTTATTTTATCATTAAAATATCATTTTGTTCATGAAACTTACCTGTCAGATATATATATAGCTGAATACCACCATTGGAGGTGGGTACAGACAGAATAGGATTTGGAAAACACACTACAAGTAGGTGAAAGATATTTGGTTCCTTACCTGTTAGCATAGCTGACTTCGTGATTACTGTCACCCAAGTCCGCTTCTGCTTAACTAGAGTCTCCAGCAAGGGTGTGACCTGTATAGCTGGTGAGTTCTAGATGATCTGTCAACGGGGCGTGACCACAGTGTGACAAGACCATATTGACCATACAATGAGGGCAAACGAAGCAAAACCAACCACCTGACCAAGCCTAACTAAGTTAGATAACGCAACTAAAGCTAACGATTGGGAAGTCCGCCACAGGCAGTCGACCCAACAACCATAAAAAAACACTATCCAACCATTTTCTATAGGATAGGATGAGTGTCATCCCCTGCCTTCAGGTGAGTATCTCGGAAACGTATGGTCCTAGCGAGAAGCAGTTCTCATATGTCGCCTTCACATCTCTCAGGTAGTGTGAAGCGAACACAGAGTTGCTAAGCCAAAATGTGGCACCCAGAATGTTACTGAGTGACATATTTTTCTGAAAGCCACTGAAGTCGCAACCACCTCACCTCGTGAGCATTGACTTTCAGAAGTTTAAAATCAGAGTCTTGACAGGATGAATGGGCTTCTTTTTAATTGTATCTCTCAGAAAGAAAGCCAGAGCATTCTTTGACATAGGTAAGTCCGGTCTCTTTATGGAACACCATAAACTATCTGAGGGACCTCGACTTTCCTTCGTCTTGTCTAAGTAGACTTTGAGAGCCCTAACAGGCAAAGGACTCTCTCTGGCTCTTGAATAAGGATTTCAGCCATACCCTTGATTTCGAAGCTCTTGGGCCAAGGGTTAGACGGGCTTTCATTTTTCGCTAAAAAGGAAGGGCTTAAAGAACAAACCGCGTTATGCCCTTTAAAGCCTATATGCCTACTAAAGGCTTGCAGTTCACTAACCTCTTTGCCGTTGCTAGAGCGGTTAGAAAAATAGTCTTCCTAGTAATGTTCCTCAATGACGCAGAACGCAGAAGAGGCTCAAACGAACTGGACATTAGGAAGCCACACAACATCCAAATTCCAAGAAGGAGTCCTTAGGCAGAGGCACCTTCGAGGTTTCAAGGATCTGAAGAGATCGTGAAGGTCTCTGTTGTTAGACAGATCCAAGTCTCTATGCCTAAAAACAGATGATAGCATGCTTCTATACCCTTTATAGTCGAGACTGCAAGTTTCACATCACTCCTCAGAAATAAGAGGAAGTCTGCTATCTGGCTCACAGAGGTCGTGGTGGAGGAAATGCCCTTCTTTCTACACCATCTCCTAAAGACGGTCCACTTCGATTGGTACAAATTGCTGGAAGAGAGTCTTTCGCTCTGGCAATAGCTTTGGCCACTGGTCTAGAAAAACCTCTCGCTCTGGCCAGCTCTCGATAGTCTGAATGCAGTCAGACACAGAGCGGGAGGTTTTTGTGGTACACTCTCGAAGTGGGGTTGTCTGAGCAGATCGACTCTCATGGGCAGAGATCTCGGAAAGTCTACTAGGAAGGACATGACCTCTGTGAACCATTCCTCGAAGGCCAAAATGGGGCGATCAACGTCATCCTCGTCCCTTCCGACGACGCAGAAACTTTCTGATGACTTCTCCGATGATTTTCACGGAGGAAAGGCATACACGTCCATCCCCGACCAATCCCAAAGAAGAGCGTCCACTGAGAGAGCTCCTGGGTCGAGAACAGGGAGCAGTAAAGAGGAAGTCTCTTCGTCTTGGAGGTTGCGAAGAGATCTACCAAGGGACGTCCCCAAAGCTTCCACAGTCCTTGACACACCTCTTGGTGTAGGGATCCATTCGGTCGGGAGCAGTTGTCGCTGCCGACTTAGAAGATCCGCACGGACGTTCTTCACGCCTGCAACAAACCTCGTGAGGATCGTAATATTTCGGGCCTGTGCCCACAGAAGAATGTCCTTTGCTAAGGCGAACAGGGACCGAGAGTGAGTTCCCCTGTTTCTTGAGGTATGAAAGGGCCGTGGTGTTGTCCGAGTTGATCTGGACAACTCGGTTCGAGACTCGCTCCTCGAAGAAAAGAAGGGCCAACTGAATCGCCCCAATTCTTTGAGGTTTATGTGCCAGGACACCTGTTCCCCCCTCCAGGTGCCCGACACTTCTTCCCTCCCCAGTGTTGCTCCCCACCGAAATGGACGGGGGAAAACAACACTAGGTCGGGTTCTGAAGTTGAAGAGAAAGGCCTTCTTTCTGCCAACTTCGATGGATCGAGCCACCACCAAGGTGATTCTTTACCTTGGCGAGATACTCAGAGAAGCTTCCAGATTCTCCTTGTCGTGCCAGTTCTCTGCAAGGAAGAATTGAAGCGGTCTGAGGTGCAGTCTCCCCAGGGAAACAAACTTCTCCAGTGATGAAATGGTCCCAGCAGACTCATCCATTCCCTCACCTGAGCATGTTTCTTTCCTCAGGAAGGCTGAAACTTTTTCTAAACACTGAAGTTGTCTTTCTTGAGACGGAAATGCTCGAAAAGCCACTGAATCCATCTGAATCCCCAGATAAACGATGGACTGAGTCGGGTCAGATGGGACTTTTTGAAATTCACCAGAAGTCCCAGGGACTTCGTCAAGGTCAAAGTCGTGTGGAGATCCTCCAGACACCTTGTCATTGACGAGGCTCGAATGAGCCAATCGTCCAAATAAAGGGAGATTCTTATTCCTCCAAGGCGAAGCCATCTCGCAACATTCCTCATCAAGATCGTGAAAACCATAGGAGCTGTGCTGAGCCCGAAGCAAAAGGGCCCTGAACTGGAATACCTGTCCCCGCAGGACAAATCTCAGGTATTTCCTCGATAGAGGATGTATAGGGACGTGAAAATAGGCGTCCTGGAGATCGAGAGAAACCATCCAGTCGCCTGGTCTTAGGGCTCCCATGACCGACTGGGACGTCTCCATTACGAACTTTTCCTTCAGAACGAAATGGTTCAACTTGCTGACGTCCAGAACTGGTCTCCAACCCCCTGACTGCTTCGGAACCAGAAACAGCCTGTTGTAAAAGCCCGGGGATTGTAAATCCGAGACTTGCTCCACAGCTCTCTTCTCGAGCATTTGATCGAGCAGGTTGAAGAGAATTTGTTGTTTCTCCTGATGATAGGATGGCGACAGATCTATAGGAATCGTACTCAATGGAGGCAATACGAGGAATGGGATCTTGTATCCCTTTTCGATGACTTGGAGGGACCAGCTGTCCGTCCCTCTCTCTCCAGGCTTTTGCAAAGAAAGGAGCCTGGCTCCTACCGGTGTCTGAAGGTCTAAGGAGTCATTTCTTGCCCCTGGTCTTAGAAGGGGCTCTACCTCTTGAGGGACCTCTGCCTCGAAAGGACGATCTAGAGGAAGGTCTTCCACGAAAGGGCTTCTGAATCTTGGAAGTCTGTCCAGGGAAGAAGTCGAAGGGGCTGCAGGACGTCTAGAAGACTGGGCCAGGAGGTCCTGAGTAGCCTTCTCTTGCAATGTGGAGGCCATATCCTTGACTAAGGGTTGGGGAAAAAGATGGCTAGAAAGCGGAGCTGAACAACAATTCTGCCTTCTGAGTAGGAGAGACCGACTTTGCGCCGTGAAGTTGCAGTAAATGGCTCTCTTCAACAAACAAACATGTCCTCTACAACCCGGAGCATACAGTGTGAGGATCTACCGAAATTTTGTAGCCTCATCCCTTACAGTCTTTAAACACGGCAAACTCGATAACTAGAAGAACTAGATTCAGACATCTTACTCCCAGGAAAAAACAAAGCCAAATCCAAAACAATCCACAATAGCGTATGCCTAGCCACAAGTCCAAGTCAAAAACCAAAAATCAAACCAATACTCAAGTGACAATCAAGTTTTATCCGAAATCCAAGACGGAGGTACTGAAAACAAGTGTTGACAGTACCGGCGACAGAGAAAATCTGAATAGAAAATGGGAATGGTTTCTGATACCGTCCTCCCAGCGGCGGGAATGGGTACTAACCACCTGATCTCCACTGCGTGTGTCGTAAGTTTTGAAATTCTGTCGGACTAACAGAGAATACAGCTATATATATATCTGACAGGTAAGTTTCATGAACAAAAAGCTAGTTTATTAAACCACAGAGTCATATTTTTACATACAACACTCATAGCACTTGCCAGAAGAATCCTTTAGTATTTGTTTCCCTAATTCCTCCATTTTAACTGGGTTCTTTTCAGTACCATTATTATACTTACAATTATTATTGAAACCATTATCAATGTACAGTATTATAAGTTTAACCATGCATAAAACAAAGAACCACTGAGTAGAAACCACAGTGAATAAAATCTGTAAAAATAAAGTGCAAACTGGAACTTACAATTGACTTTTTCCTCTTCTTATCAACAATCTTTTCCAACAGTTTTCTTTTCTTTTTGGACAAAAGTTTTTCAGGAGCTGCCTTTTTGTCACGAAGCTTCTTCGTAGCACGCTTCTTTGATGGAAGCACCAAAGCATTACTTTCATCATATTTCCCATATAAGTCTTCGTTAATCTCAACTTTAATCTGAAAGGAAAATAAAAATAATTATATATATACATACATATATATATTTATGTTCAGACATGAGCTTCAGCACTGATTATGACCTAACCAAAAAACCAAAACCTACCCTAACCTAATCAAGAATATCATGTCCTGACCTAACTTAACCTAACCTGACTTACGGCACCGTACCCTGACCTGGCCAGGGGTGCTTCCCTTATATTAACACTTGACATAGAACACTTGGACTGGCCTAGGCTACCCCTTAACAGTAGTAAGTCCAAGTCATCATTATTCATCATACAATGATACTAAACACTAAGAAAGAGAATTGCACAGCTTACCTTACTTCCGATTCACACAGCACCACATGTAGGTTGGTTGGCCAGCATGCGTGCTGGGTGTGTCTTTGAGTAGTCGTCTGTTACTGATGTTGCAAGCACTACACAACCAAAATAATCACCAAGTAATCCTTGTTGATAAAGACACTTTTTGAATTCACTATTGTTGCTAAGAAATTGATGTAAAGTCAGGAGAATGACAACAGGGAATGAGTTAAACTCGTCAGTGGTCAATAATTCCGAGAATAAAATATTACCATGACTCTACCACAACAGTCAACAACGGAAAGAATGGGTGACTATCGGTCAGGGAATAGGTCTGTGAATCATATCGATCAGAGACATTCTGACTGGTTAGACTGATTTAATCCACGACCCTAGGGAATGACCTGGGTCAATTGGCATACAATTGGACAGATTTAAATTTCCTCCTATCGATTCAGGGTGAGAGGGGGACCGCATGACGGGCGTCTTGAGAACTACAGGAGAGTGGTACTGCGTGACACCGTTCACGTCAACTGGGTACTTAATAAAAGTTGTTTTGTGAAAGAAATTGTAGATCAGCAAATTGGAGCAAATTAAGGAGGTGGTGGTGCTTACTGTCAGGCAAACATCGTTACCCTCATATCTACCCAACGTGGTTGGGGACCCGAGTTTTGGATGGGGGAAATCGCTGGGAGAACGACTGGAATGCCATATTGATGTTATGGAATGGTTTCACACATGCGCAAGTCATTAGGGAGCCATATGTTCAAGGTGGACTGGCTAAGGAAACCTATTCTAAAAAGAGCTATATATGTACCCTAACCTAACCTAGCAGGACGTGCCACTTAGCCGTGGGGCTCCGCCCCCTACGACCACCCAGTAAACTCCACTTGTTACCAAAAGCTCCCTTTTAACACTGCACATGCATAGCATTCCAGGCTGACCAGCAAACAACTTCTGAGGTTAATTACAGGTTAATTACGCTCGATCGACAAAACATAACGGTAAATTCTTGGTACCTAAGCAACCAAAATACCATAAGAAAAATCAATTTCGAAGGAATTACCGATGCGGAGCTCTTATAGTTACCGTAATTTGTTTGCACACACAGCACGTATTTTGCACATAAACTGGTGGAAATGGGTGCCAACAAGTAACCTCCTTCAGTTATGCCGGATAAACTAAAGCCGAGTCGAAATGGAGGTGTAACTACATGCGAATACGGTGGGTTAACCTACCAGTAAACTACTATGCTACCAAAGGAAGTCTTTCCTTACCTTTTTCTGCTCAGTGTTGTCTGTTACGACTACTTGCTTTTGTCTGTATTTACTCCTGGCTCGTCCCATTGTTTAAGGCCAAAAACCGAAGAAATTGACACAATATTTTGACAATTACTGACTAAACTTCAGGTAAAACTCATGCGGTGTGTAGAGTAATAGTAGTAGTAGTAGTAGTAAGAGGAGGTAGGAGGCTCTGAAACGGCTCCCAAGCGGGGGTCTATTTTCACCATTCGGTTGTGTTAATTGCAACATTTTGTGTTATTATGTTTTTGATAAATTTTTATCCCGTTTTCACTGTCCTCTCTAGACAGCTCGATGACGAGTTTTATGTCAGGTATCAGTTCCCTTCATCTTCTTCATGTGGCTACTGCATGAATCTAAATCTATTACTTATATAAATCTACTACTTATATAAATCTATTACTTATATAAATCTATTACTTATACGTTTTTTCTGGTCAATAAGTAAAGGGAAAAATAAGCTCTGTAGAGTTCTCAATTAATTATGTACAGTATAAACGTAAACTTATTCCCAGTTTAATCTTTTCCTGACATCTAGCTCTAACAGGTTTAATATAGCTTTGCAAATCAACATTATTTTCTCGTTGTTGTCATATCAAGTTTCTTCTTTTGTATTTTCCTTAAATTTCTTTGATTTTCTATGTTGTATGGATAAGAGAGCCAGGAGATTTCCAGATTCTCGGATGAATAGAGGCAAAAGAGTTCCAGATTCTTAGGAAGAGACAAAAAAAAATCCAGATTATAAAAGCAGAAGCAAAAGGATTCCAGATTCTGAAACAAATAATGCAAAAGTACACCAGATTCTGGGAAAAACTGAGGCAAAAGAATTTCAGATTTTTTGAAAAAGAGAGGTAAAAGAGCTCCAGCTTCTGGCAAAAACAGAGAGAAAGGAATTCCAAATTCTGTGGAAAACAAAGGCAAAAAAATCCAGATTCTGGGGAAAACAGAAACAAAGAATTTATAAAAGATTTATGGTATTAGTGACGAAAAACTTAAACAAAGTAGGAATACAACGAGCAAGGGAGCCGTTTCAGAGATAAATCTTGCCATTTACTACTACTATTACTGCTACTAAGTTGAGTTCCATCTTCCATGTCAGTGTATACGTAATGTAATTCCATGTGAATGTGTAGGTCGACAGTGAAGCTGTTATTGAAAAGGAATTTTGTAAGTTTAAAAAAAGTTTTCTAATCAAGTTTATAAGCTGTGAAGTTTTCACTACCCAATAGCACAGTAGGTCCTATTCTCCGTAGGAGGTTTGTGCCGTCAATACGCCTCACGCGGTACACTGTAGGCATTACTTCAGGTTATTTACGGCGTCCCTTCGGCCCGTAACTGCAACCCCTTTCGTTCCTTTTACTGCACCTCCTTTCATATTCTCCTTCCATCCTACTTTCCAAAGTGCAACTGCGAGGTATTCCTCCCGTTACACCTTTTACGGTCAATTTCCGTTTCATCGCTGAGTGACCTCATAGGTCCCAGTGCTTGGCCTTTGGCCTAAATTCTATATTCAGTCAAATTCAGTAGGTCCTGTTACGCCGGAGTCAAGGTAAAGGTGAAGAACTCCGCACGGCTTATTACCTTGGAAATTGAATTTTCCTATACTTTTAGTGTTGCTGAATATATCTCTATTGGGGACCCTTTGGGAATGGGGGAGGCGGGGGGTTTGGGTGGGGGTAAAACATAGGAGGGAGAACGGACATATTATTATGATGGCCGCCCTGAATGGTTCCAGATGCGCCACGCAAGGCATATGGGAGCCTTATGTTCAAGAAGGGATTGGGTAAGGAAACCCTAACTTAATCTAACCTTAGGTGTGTTACTTAGCTGAGGGGCTCTGGCCCCCCCCGACACCCCAATGAAGGAAACCAAAAGTTCTCCCATAACGCTGTGCATGCACAATAGCATTCCAGATGGCCAGCATACAATAACAAATCAGTTCTGAGGTTAATTACAGGTTATATATATATATATATATATATATATATATATATATATATATATATATAATATATATATATATAAATATATATAATATACATGTATAATGTATGTATTATCTAGTAATCTAGTAGAGATGTATAGTTTTCTAGATACAGTAGGTCTTTATTTAATATGGATGAATTTGAAATTCCTTCCTATAGGAAATGGGTGGTTAACCCATCACACCTCCCTTGATCCAACAGTAATGGGAGAGCACATTTGTCACAATCCCACTTTAACCACCTCACTTTGCCCCTACAACCAAAGATGGGTGAGGGTATTCCCCTGATCATCCCCCATAACCACCAGTTAACGACATTGTTACCAAGTTCAATGACTGCCCTGTTACCAAGTTCAATGACTGCTCTGTGTCACGCTAAGGATACTCCTATATTAAAGGCTGTTGGGTGTACACTTAGGAAAAATACAGATTACTTTAAAAATTGGTTATTTTTAAAGTAATTTTTATTTTTCTTGATATACAAACCAGTCTTTAATTGCAATTCCCACCTCAACCACCCTGTTTTGTGCGAGGTGAGGTTAGATTATTCCCCCACCAGTTAACCATTTTGTTACCAAGTTCAATGATCATTTCCAGTATCCATTAAAGGATACTCCTATATAAAAGGCTCTGGTTTGTATATTAGGAAAAATACATATTACTTTAAAAAATTAATGTTTTGAGATTTTTCAGGTGCTAACAGTTGTATCACTATGAGTACTGATGGGTTTATCTTCGTGAGTAAAAGAAGACGGGCCAAAGCAAAAGGTTCCAGAGTTGCTGTAGATGAACCTGTGCTATTTCAGACTTCTGTGGAAGACACTATAGAGTAAGTAGATTTATGTTTATGGAATTACATGTAAAACCTTGAATCTCTAGCTCCTTTTCATTCAGTTTGTGGACAGTTTGCTGATTCTTGTTTCTGTAAACATACTGTTAGTTGAACCTGTTATCACGAGCAATACTGTAATGCTTCATAGAGTCATTCATACCATGATGGTAGCAGTTTTCACAAGGGAAACAGAGTACAAAATGGAAGCTTGTTTTTCTTAAGAGGGAGATTTAAGACAGAAAAATCCTTTACAAAACTAATCATGCATAATTTAAGAGGGTAGTTCTCCTTACTCTATTGCTGCTTTAGTTAGTTTTGTAACCTGTTAAAAGTTTACTCTGACTCCTGTTAAACAGTTTTAATATTGTAGTGAATTACAGATATTAAAATATGTAAATAATGTAAAAAATTAAGAATACTAATTAAAATAAATGTAAATAAAGGTGAATAAATCTTAAAAAACATAAAAACCAGAATTGTCTGAGTCAGTATGACAAACCTCTTACTTTACCTTTGCTTTATACCTCAACAAGCATTGCTCGTGTGTATAATTATATTCTTAATACTAGTACCATGCAGGTTTTACAGGAGGGCGAATGGAAGATATCTTTATCTTACACAAATGTATAGAGTTGTTATAGGAATAGGAAGCCCTAAAGTAACTGTTATAGACTTTAGTCAGGCTTTTGAATCTGTAAAAGGGAGTTTCTATATTAATATGTTAGGAGAGAATATAGAATTCACCTGAAACCCATAGAAGCAGTGCAAACATATAACACAGTATTTCAGAGTTATTTATTATCTCGACGGTAAAGCAGTGTTTTCTACCTTGTGCAATAAAACAAAAGATTTAAAGTCCATAAAATTTTCATTGATACAAACCATTGCTTTTACTAGGCATTACCCTCCTCCCTCCCAATAAATCCCATAAATTTTTAATTGGATTGCAAACTAAAAGTCGAAGGTACAGCTGAATAAAAGAGGGGCATTCCCCAGATTGGGCTGTCTCTTGCTAGGAGCGATGAAGGCCATGCATAAGGCAATATAGTTTTTAGTGTGTATGCAAAAGGTTAATTTTTTTTGCTTAGGGTATTTATTAAAATTAAGTACTAATGGAAACTGATTATTAGTAACTTAATTGTCATTATTTTACAGATCCCCATTCCAGGATATTTATTAAAATTAAGTACTAATGGAAACTGATTATTAGTAACTTAATTGTCATTATTTTACAGATCCCCATTCCAGTTATATTTCAAATTGTTTTCTATTTAATTTCCAGGAAAATATTAAAAGCTAAAGACAAACTGCAGTGCAGCTGTGGATTTAGAGATTTTGAAGAAAATCTGCAGAAAGTTGAATCTCATCTTGAGACCCAGGTCGAAAACAATTGCCTTGTTTCTTCAATTGTGTGCTATGGATTAGGTTTACCATCTTGTGGCTGGATTGCTTGTTATCAGACTGGACTGCTGTTAATCTTAAGAGATTATTTTAAAGTCCAAGTGGAGGTTTATGATCCTGCGTTTACTGAGGTAGATGTTGAAGTTTTAAAGAAATTGTGTTTCACAGTAATAGAAAACAACGAGGAAGGAAAACGGAAGATAAAAATCCCAACGATATTTTATATGCCTCACTGCGGAAAAGGGCTTTATAATAATCTTTTGTGGACAAATTGGGATTATGAATGCCTGTCAAAGTGTGTTATTGTTGGAAACAGTTTTAGCACTATAAACGAAAACATTCCAGAAAGAATATTAAGAAAATATTATAAATTTATTCTTCTGTCAACTGGATTTTTTCACGAGTATCCTGTCAAGGCACTTGTCAAGGAAGACAATATCTTCAATGATACTAGCATTCATGTTGTTAAAAACAACTTGAAGAAAACAGATCTTACTCCAGATTTTTGGTCAGTTGAAAGTGAGCCGGAGTATGAGAGTGATGCAGAATTTATTCGAGTGAAATGATAGCTTTAGTTTATATTGAGTATTAACATTTAATTACAGCCTTGCAAGGAAGATGTTAGGAAAGCAGGAATATGTGTATTTTACCACGGTTGTCTTTTTAATGTTACTATGTAATGTTTTACAAATTAGTCATTGCTCATCTGTACCTTGTGGTAAAGGTTTTTTCAGGATAGGAAATATGACAGAATGTCACCCATGGCTGACATGTAAGGAGATCAGAAAAATGAATATAGGTGATCTTATTGGTTATGGAGCTGTTAAACAAGTGTATAAATCTCACTGGGGTAAAGATGTAATTGCATATAATGTGATAAATAATGTTGAGTACCTAAATGACTTCAAAGATGGTTTTGAAAATTTGAAAATATTAGGACCAAGTGATTTTATAGTTCAGATAGTTGGGTTTTGCTTGGAAGACAATGTCTTTCTAACTGAATATCACCCACTGGGAAGTCTTTTGAAGGCATTTAGCTCTTTGCATGAAAAAATGAGCTTGAAAGAGAAGTTTCTGTTTTGTATTAGGTATGTTGAGGTCCTTGAATTTTTACATGACAGTCCAGCGGGGAAAAGGGTCATGTGTGATTCTAGCACACTAAACAAAACTCTAGAACAGTACTTGGTTACAGCATCACTAAATTTGGTGCTAAATGATGCTGATGCATTGCCTGAAATTAGGGAACAAGGCATTGTTTGTGGTCACAAAGAACTTGGTGGCAGTTTTATTGCTCCAGAGCAAAAGTGGCCCTACCCAAAAGAGGAGTTTAAAGAAGAAATGATGATACCTTATAATGAGAAGTCTGACATATGGAAAATCAGTGATGTGTGCAATTATTTCCTAGGAAATTCTGAAGAAAGTGTAGCTTTTAAATATCACTTGTACCCCATCCACCTCAAATGTCGCAGAAAAATCCCAAATCTTAGACCTGCTGCATCTGAGGTAGTAGAATTTTACAATAAGGTGCTTCACGAGTATTTTTTAGCTCATAATTTTATTAAAGAAGATTTATAGGTTTATTTCACTGAACAACATGGTCAGTAAATAATTAGCTTTTTGTCTGCATGTTTTATTGATACCCACAGGTCAGTTGCTGCCTGAATATACTGATACTTTAATAACCTGATGAATTTCAGGACAAGGAACATCTAAAGCTTATTTTAAAATCATGTTAACACTTCCACACTACTTTGGCTCATTTTCAGTATCAGATTATACAATATTAAAATCATAATACAACAAATTTATAAAATTTAAAACCTTAATAAATGAAGAAATAAACATTTATGTTATGTACAATGGAAATGAACAGCCTCAAAGCTTATTGAATGTAGTTAATATAGTTTCTACAATCAAAAGTTCTTGTACATTTCTGGAAGTGGTCAGTATTTTAAGAATCCTCTCAATTTATACTCATGCTATATAAATTTTCAGTGTCTAATTGTTGGCTGCAGAGGTCATACCAATGGTAAGGCTGTCCATGACCTGACATGCCTGTGTTATTGGATTTGGAGGGATTTTGAATACTGTAACCTAAAACAATATTCCAAATTGTATTTGGAGTACATAAATTTGTAAACCATCAACAAAGACAGAACCCTAGGCGGTTTCTTTTTAAAAATGAGGTATTTGTTTTTATAGTTGCTATATAATGCTAGTTGCAAGTCAATTTGTGGCAAGTACTGTATAACTGGAATAGCTTTTTGAGTCTATTTAGTAGCCTATTTAGGTAAGATGTTACTTTCATTATAGGGCTGGCTGTCTACACAATCTGTTGAGCAGGCACCACAGTTCCCAAGGAGAAGGTATTCAGTTCTTGTAGGCAACACCCTGCAGTAAATGAGGTAAAGTTGTTTGCTTACACGAGACACCTGCTCTCATTGTCTGGTAAACCAAAAGTTTCTTCAGAAGGCTGGGGACACAACACACCCCTGATTTTGTGAGCTCTCACAAGTAGGGAATATAACATTCTCCTGGGGAGTCATGGGCTCATTTCATTGCTTCATGGAGCAAGAAAGAAATGACATTCTGGACACCTCCTTCTGCTTACCTGTATTGGCAAAAAGGCACAGAGAAACAGACTTCTCCCTTGCAGTCCTGTGAGAAAAGCCTATCTTTCGCAGAATATGATGGAGACTTCCCCATTGTACTGTCTGGTGGTACTTCTAAGTTTGTGGTTTATAAAGGAGAGTGGGCCATAGGGAATCTCTGTGCCTTGACCAAGGATGACAGCAGAACAGGGAACCACTTAGCTTGTGGCTGACAAGACACAGGGTGATCAAGACCCAGTTGATCACTCAGTGAATCAGGCTGAAAGACAGAAAGACATAAGCATTGAAATTATCCCAAGGGTGTTGGAAGGCATCTCCCAACCACCCAGAGAACTGAATTGGGGGAGCAGGACGCTGGGAGATTTTCGTCGTGTGGCAAACAGATCGGTCTCTTTGTGTTCCCAAATCTTGAAAAGTATGCCATTCCAGAGTGTAAGGACCACTCCCTACCACCTTAGCTAGCTGATCCACAGATATTACACCTGCCGGAAATGTAACTGGCAGATAGCTCAGTAGCGTGGTGAAACTGCCCATTTGTTCATATACCTTGCTAACTGACAAGGGAGAGGGAAATCATTCCACCATACTTGTTGACATATGCCAGTACAGTGTTGCTGTCACTGACCAGCACTACCAAATGACCAACTAATTGTTCCTGAAATGCCTGAATGGCTAAGGCAGCTGCTTGCATTTCCAGAATGTTGGCAGGAAGAGGAAGTACTTCTTTGTTCACTCACCTGAGGTGAACAAGCCATTCATGTGGGTACCCAAATTCCCCTCAGTTGCATCTGAAAACATGCTCTTATCCCAAAGGGGAGAGCTCAACAGAGATCTCTCCAAGAGGTTTGTTTTGTCTTCTCTGACCCTTCTGCTCAGTCACATGAACTGAGAGGAAGGATCATTTGGGGCTGACCATTACTGCTTTAGTTGCTTACTGAAGCAAGCACAGGTGGAAAGGCTCGTGTAGAACAAGCTTCTCCAGCAACAACAGGTGGTCAAGGGTAGACCTGCCCCAGCAGAACTGGACAGGCAGAAGCTGCACTGACACCTCCATGAGGTTGCTTACAAGTCAAACAGAAAGACTTGGTTCTGCTGTATCTGTAAGCATGACCTGGTACTTTGTCTGTTGCCTGGGAACAAAGTAAGCGGAGGTCTCTGATCTAGAGTAACTACATCTTGGGGGGCTGTTGCCAATCTGAAGCACAGAGTTTTGGACTAGTAGATAGTCCCATTTGAACAGGTGCTCAAAAGTACATGCCCCTCAGATCTATTGAAAGCATGAAGTCAAAACCATAAGCTATGGAAAGCCATCTCCTCAAATTACAAAGGCTCCTTAAAATACAAAGCAACTGAATTAGGTAGGGGTGCAGGAGAATAGGCATGTGCAGCATCCATCACAAACCATCCCAGGCCCTGCAGGAAGTGGCTTGTACTGAAAGCAGAGTCAACAAGGGTGAACCCACTAGCTGAGAGGTCCAAACCTGTGGACCAGGGCCTAGCTAAGTTGGCTAGATTTACTGACTTGACCAGGCATATTTCTGATGAATGCAGTTGGAAGAGCCAGGAGCAGTCCTCTTGTCAAGTAGAGCAGGTAGGGATGAGCTACTGAGCATGCTCAGTGAGACCCTTGACAGCCTGGCCAGTACCTAACTGGTCACCCCTAGGTGTCTGAGAGCAACTTGCCCCTAGTGGACACTCATTAGATGCCTTACGGGACTTCTTATGAGAGGCCTTCCTCCTGTGAAGGAGAGTGAAGATGAGGAGGATGAGATCGCAGGACAGCACTTGCAATTCTCATTCCAAGCCCAGGTCTAGCTTTCCTTGAATGCTGAAAACAGGTTAAAGCAGGAAGTACTGTTCCAACTGCAGCTGAAGAAGAGCAAGAGCACCTCCAACTTGCTATGAAGGCGGTTAGAGACACAGGTGCGCCACAGCGTTGTTGGGGCAAGAGAGGTTGGGCCTGTGCCCACCTCCTTCACCCCCATTGGCTGTCTCCCGTTGCCACCAAAATCCTTGTGCTATTTCAACTGGACTCCAGCAGGCACTACAGAAATTACCCTACATTAGACCAAAGGTTTGTTAGTTGTGGAAAACACAAACTGATTAAAAATTTGTCATATTGCTGTACTGGAAAGTCAACCTCTCATGCATACCTGGAACAAGTAAATTAACAGGTGTAGATGGAAGCGAGCAGGGTACAAGAATCGAGATCCTCCAGGTGGAGAGCTCAACCTGGGTATCCAACTGGTCATCTAAAGAGAGTAGGGTAGGTGACCTTCCTTCCTTGTGAACCTTCCACCTATCAAGAGGCAGTACATAAAGGCAGAAGAAGATGGGTAGGAATCATAACTCAAAAGGTTTGAAGTATTCCCTCTTGGGGTGACTGGCAACCATTCCCAATTATTTTTCTTCCTCCCACTGAAAGGAAGATCAACCAGTCCACTCCTTACGGGGAAGAAGAAAGAGCAAAAGCTCATGCCTCTCATTTCTTTGCTTGCTTTTGCCCCATCAAGAAAAAACTAGACAAAAACACAAACCAACAATTATAAAAAAAAAAAATAAAGTTCAACAGCAGCCTAGCGCAGAGCAAAGCAAGATGTCTTACACCTGTTGACAGCAGAAGAAAAGTCCTTGTTGATATTAGGTGAGAGAGGTATCCCTCCACTAATCCCCCTTGACCACCAGATAACTATCTTGTTAATAAGCTCAATAACCATCTCCAACTTGCACTGAAAAATTCTACTGTATGAAAGGCAATGGTTTGTTATCTCTGTAGGAACACACTTCAGCACCACTGATTTTTATCAAGGGTTGAAACATTAAGGACAGAAAAAAGTTACATTTCTAAAGGTACATAGTTATTTTCTGCTCCCTTTTAAATACCAAAACCAACAGCTTACACTGCATAAAATTACACTATTTTTCAATGCAAAACCATAATTTAGTTGTTGCTTTAACAGATTACCTTTAAAGAAATGAGATTCAAATTAATTGTCTGTCAAGTTGAAAAACATCAGCAGGGCAATATGTAAAACAGATGGATTACATTAAAACACTTTGTAAGTGGTAACACTTATTATTTCCACGCTGAACATGGCTTGTATATATAAAATATAATAAAATGTTGAGCTAATAATAATGTTTCCCTTGGTGTAGGATGACACAACAAGATGTGATATATAAAGTTATCCTGACTATTAAGGATTCCCTAACTACAAAGTTTTTTTTCCTTTAAATTAAATTTAGCCTAAAAAGTACTGCAAAAAAGAACAGCTTTCTCATTATTTATTACTCTGAATGAATCATAACTTAATGAGGTGATGAAACTTCTCTGGAAAAATCATAAAATGAACATCAATTATTCACTGACAACAAATAATCCTGTCTCATTTCAGATAGTGGCATAAGAAGCAGTGTAATGAATGATATGATATATAAAAACAATAAATGATATGTGAAAGCTGCAAAGATCTGCTGATCATTGTCCAAGATACAAATTATGTAAATTAAAGCAATTATCAACACACACCAATATATAGCTATAACAAGACTTTTGGTAAAGGGAACTTTCAAACTTTCCTTATACAGCAAACAGAAATAAAACTTTTTTTTTTTCCTCGAAGAAAATGTTTTTTGTAAAACCTTCACTTGAAAAGAAAATTCTAGGAAAATAATGACAAGCTTCCAGATTATTAGCTAACACAAGCTACTACAGTACATTCCTCTGTAAAGGGAAGGATTGGGGAAGGAAAGGACGAGGGGAGGGAAAGACCGCGAGAGAATTGCCAGGTTTTATGTTTGCACCAAAGTGGGACATCCAGATGGCCAAGTTACATTTGGTTGATTATCACAGACTATCAAATATCGCTTTCTGTAATTTGGATTTATCAGAAATATTCACAAGATGTTGTAATGCATTTCATTTAAAATAACTTTCTTATAAAATTTCTTTATTTTTGATAAAAGAGCATACTGTACTTTACAGTACTTGTTATTCTACTGTCATAAAAGAAATAATCTGGAACTGTGAATTCTGCCCTTTATGTCAAATGCGCAACAGACTGTTTTTTATTTGACATACTAATACATAATTCATCTAACACATTCCATGAATCTTGTAAATGAAGCATCCATACTAACAATACATTTTATGGATACCATATGAATTTTTTAAACGTTTCGTGTTTAACCGGTGGCATAAAGAAAATGGGCAATTCGTAAAAATGAGGGTTGAGATCTCTCATATTTTTCTATTAACAAAATCTACCAGAGCTTGATTCCCTGGAGCCCCACAGTAATGCACAGGTGTCCACCATGGCTCATAACTTTCAGAGCAGCATCACAAGTCCTTCAGTTCTTCTGGAAGTGGGTCCTTAGGATGCTTATTTTCAAAATGCTGTTTATAGGTCTTGGGATCAGGCATCATACCCTGAAAGAAAGAAAATATATGAGTTTGGAACAATACCTATCTAGCACTTGTTACATGTTGCTGCCTACTGTGATCTTAGATAACCCAGATGCCTTAGGCATACATTGTAGATAGATGGTGTTAGGAAGTTTGTTAAAAGAACACAAACAAGGACCTGAGGAAAAACTTAGCAGCAACAAATGCTAAACAGGTCAAACTTGAAGAGTTTTACTATAAAACTACCACATAAGATTACCACCCATTTTAAATAACCCACATAATAAAACTAAATCCAAATTTCTAATGAGTACTGTACCACGAAAAACTGCAATAACTTATGCACTACCAGTCATTGTCATAAAAACCTTTCATATTAAATAAACTTACCCTACAAACAGGGCACTGGAATGTTAGTGCTTTAAGAGCAGCTTTCTTCTGCTCATTAGCATTATGGCCCTGTTTTGACTTCATAGCTGCTTGCTTTGCCAAATTTTTTGCTTGGGACTGAGCTTTCTGATGTCCACGCGCCATTGTTGTATCTGGAAAAAAAAAAAAAAGTTTATGTATAAAAAAAGGTTTATGTATGAGAGAGAGAGAGAGACAGTATCCTAACCTCACAAAATAAATTCTCAGCTCCTTCTCTTAAAGGTTTAAGCCTGCCAAAGTAAATCCTTAGAGTTCTAACTAGACACAGCAAAGTTTCCACTTAATTCCCTGCCTACTAAAGCAGTTAAATTAGGCACCTTTACAAACCTAAGAAGGGCTCTAACTTTGATGTTTTTAGCCATACACTATGGAAAAGAGACAGGAAACCCAATGAACAAAGCCCATATTAAAAGAAAAGGCTTGAAGCTCACTAATACACAATACTGTAGCAAGAGGTAAAAGAAACAAGTAAACAATACGCCGAAGAAAGAGTTTTCTGTACAGCATATAATCAAGGCCACCAAAAATAGATCTATCTTTCAGTGGTCTCGGTATAATGCTGTATGACCTGCAGCCCGTGGAACTTTAACCAAAGCCTGGTGGTGGCCTGTCCTATATCGTTGCCAGACACGATTATGGCTAACTTTAACCTTGAATAAAATAAAACTACTGGGGCTAGACAGCTGCAATTTGGTTTGTCTCATGATTGGAGGGTGGATGATCAAAATACCAATTTGCAACACTCTAGCCTCAGTAGTTTTTAAGAGCTGAGGACGTTTTTAAGATCTGAGGACAGACAGAAAAAGTACAGATGGACAGGCAAAGCCGGCACAATAGCTTTCTTTTACAGAAAACTATAAGTGTCTTTCAGGTCAAGTTCTTATGGGAAGTTTTATCCATAAGCTCAAGCTGAGGTAACATCAAAAACTTTGGGAATGTGCCCAAATTCCATGATAGGAAGATTTTGGAGCTTCCAGCTAAAAAGATTGAAAGACCTCTTTCGAATCTAAGTAACGAGTGATGAAATTCAAGTTAATGCATCGCAGAACTGAAGACAACATCAAGCAATATCCTTTATTTGCTTTGTGTACCTCAGATACTAGAGCTTAATCAGGTTATCTATAGAGGTGAAAGTGCTGGATACCCCTCGGGATGTGCAACAAGATCAATGAACTGGCCACTGTTATTGATGCAATCTAATAGTGGAGAGCCTTCTAGATTTAAGGATTGATTTCCTAGCTGTTCTCGAAAAGCCTCTAGCTCACAAGAGAAAGCCGAGTGTCTTCGCAGTCAGATGAAGCATGAGGTGGTTTTGATGGTATCTTCTAAAAGACTGTCCCAGAACTTAACAGAACAGTAGAAGGCCAGGATTATCTACCACCAAGAGAGGTATCTTGAGAAAACATTCCCACGGGGCCACCAAGGAGTTCTCTGACACCTGCAACTTGAGTACTTTCCTTAAAACTGTACAATAATTGGGCAAAAAGTGTAAAGGTCTAGATTTGACCTCTCTTGAAGAAAAGCAAAAACTGCCCATGCCTGAGGATCCGGCTGTGAATAGAGCATTGGTTGGGCCTCCCCAAAGGTTCCTCAATGTTTGACAGACTTGCAGACGAAGACCCCATTCTGGAAGAACTTGTCATTTGCTACTGAGCTGGTCTGTGATAACACTGTCTAACCCTGGGATGAACTGTGGTAGAAGAATGATGTTCCTGGACTCTGTCAAAAGGAGAAGTTTCATGTTCCTGGACTCTGTCAAAAGGAGAAGTTTCTATGCTAACCTGAACAAATTTTAATTCTGTGGCCCCTTATGCAAGAAAGTGGCTGAACTGTTAGAGCAGACTGTGACCGTCTTGTCCCTAGATAATCTGCTAGCATAAGACCCTTCCAAGCCGCCAAAAGCTCTACAGTTTCTAATGCATCTTGCTCGCCTCTTCTTGGCTGGGGGCTTTTCCAATGGCCAAAATTCTCTCAGCAGTGATAGAAAATTGTCTAACCTCTCTGTTGGAAAAGCACAAAAAGAATTGCTCTTCATTCCCGGATAAAAAACCAACTGGCTCACAAGAAGCACAAACTTGTCATCACTGATCAGAATGCCCAGCACCAAGGCCACATCCAAAAGACAATCCTTCACCCTCAAGACTAGCTGAAATGAGTTTGTGAGAACAAAACCTATCATCCCTGTATAGGAAAACTCGGATTTCTTGAAGATGACTCCATCCTGCTAGTGGCATTAACATACAGGCACATAACCAGTGGCACCATGATGCGACCAAAACAGCACTGAATTGGATGACCTTCCTTTCAAAGACAAAATTTAGTCATTTCCTTGACCCCATGATGGATCGAGACACCGAGGTGCATGTTCTGCACTCAATAGAAATTATTCCATTGCCCTTCCAGATGGCCCCCATGGCCTTGGGATCAAGAATAAGGCAAGTGTAAAATCACAGTGACTTGTCTAAAACCGGCTTGATTGCCTCATTGTGTAACAAATGTCTGGTCTCCTCCTGCAAAGTTTGGAACTTCTCTGGATGATAAGGGTTCAAAGGGAAGGATATCAGGGTGCCATCAAGGGTGGAAAACCCTTAGAACCTCCACCACCCAAGGTTCTGCTCCTAAGCTTTACCAACAACTCCAAAACTGCTGTGGACCACCTCCTATGGGACCTCGAGGGCTAAAGACATTTAACACTGCCTTTGCGATTCTTCCCTTAAAACATGAGCTTTGATCATCTCAAAAGGGCTAACTGGAAGTAGAGCTTGAGGTCAGTTTGGGCCAATATTCCGCAAGGATGGTGTTAGAAAAGCTGCAGGCGCAGGGTCCTTGAAGGAGGACTTTAAAGATTGTGCTAAGATTTCCCTACTCTCCTGATTTGAGAAATCTCTGGCAATGGCATTAAACACTTTAGGGTTAAGGAGATGGTGATGGAGCACATCAAAAACACCTACTGACCATTAAGCAGAAGCGACTTTGTACGATGCATATGATCACAACTGTTCCGTTTCTTTAAAACTGAGTAGGTAAAAACTTCAGACACTTCTCCTTAAGTGTCAGAAACTACTCTACCAGGGCCAAGAAAAACACTCCCATGCCTCATCAAACACCTTCACCAATTCAGGACTAACATGTTTAAATGAGCAGCTATGTTGGAAGCTCTGCAGAAGACAACACCTCAATACAGCAATACAGTATACATACTGGCTTCATAAGTGGTTCCACTCACTGGTTTCAAGAGCTATTTGCTTCACTGGGTAAAGTAACTTTAAAACACTAGTCTTGAACTAGAGAAGGACAAAGAACTGGCATCATACCAGTGTCATAACATGCACCTCTAAATGGCTTCATAACCCTGGAAACCATAGCAGTTGATTTCGAGAACCTGCTGTAAGGGATGCTAAAAGAACCTGCTTTAAGGGATAACTCTTTCAACATCACCTAAAACTGCGCTTTTTACAGAATCTGATATTTTAACTTCTTCCTTGCCTGAACAGGAACCAAGTGCTGATCAACAGATCCACCTTCAGTAAAAAGGTGAGGCTAAAGCAAAGCAGCATGATCTATCAAGCACTTAAAAACAGATGGAGAATCATCTGAATTGGGATCGAAATCCAACAAGTCTAAAAAAGAAGAACCGGGACAGCAGAAACTGGCAAATCCGCAGTCTGAGAGTGACGTGCCATGAACTCCCAGCGACTACACTAAGGGAAGTGGTTGGGAAGCACCAAAAGGCTGGGAGGGAGCGGGTGACTAACTAGACAATGAGGAGACTGGTTGGGAGGGTTCTTGGAAGACGTCACTGAGGTGGAATAATCACCCACCTCCCACTCTAACAATAAGAAGTCCAAGAGAGCTGAAAGCCTGCACAACCAGAGAAGCAGTGGAAGAGGACATGCTGCTAGTACAATAGGAACAGCTGTCAAAAGGTGTTACACACACATCACCATTTCTCTTGCTAGCTGATGATATCCATACAGTCGACAGCTCAGAGAGAGGTGGTGAATGGTGAAGGGAACAGACCTTTATCCTGAGACAACCTCTGGTTCCCGTGCAGCAGATAAGACAACCTACTGATGCACGGCATTGCAGTGGGTGGGCTACAGACAAACAAAGGCCCTGACACCTTTTCCCTCGCGGAGAAACCATGAAAAGGTTGTATACTATGGCAGTGGGGGAACTGCAATCCTTACCCATAATATATTCTGTAAAGTACCCTACCAATAATAATGGTAAACTCGTACCTTCCTCAAGTTTACCTGTCTTTCTCCTGACTTCCACAGGGAGCATTAAAAATGGAGCAGGAGTGAGAGGAATCAGACCACTCCTAACATTCTTCATGAAAGGTAAATCACACTCATAACTGATACAGGTAATATACAGTACACCGTGACCATTATGCCCAACCAAATGCATTCGATTTATATAAAACTCGTTCCTACAGAACCTAATTCTACTATCTCTGCTTGCTGTAAACGACATAGTCACCACCTTACTTCTCAACCCTTCATGTTGTGAACATTCAGATATGAACAGACTGGGTTGCATCTTAAAACTGTGTTGGAACACTCCCCATCGCCACCCACAAGTTCAAATTTTGCTCTGCATGACTATTCTGCCTTATAATAATAAATTTTGCTGCACAAGGAAGAAGAAGAACTTGTTCCTTTAACCCCTTCCCTGACTATCCCGAGTATTCTCATGATTTACTACCATGTATTCTTACAATCACATTAATGCTTACAAAATATTCATACTTATTTCTGTCTTCCTGACTACTCGTTCTTTGATGAATTCCTGTTTTCTATAAAAAATGTTTAGTCTGCATTTTTGTCAATAGATGGCTGTGTGTATTGTTTAATTTATGAACTTCCAATGTCAGATGCTGCTCCTGAGAAATTCTCTCCTAGATCATAACTTTCAAAGCATAGAAGAAATGCATTTTTAATGTTGCATGAATCTAAATTTCATTTTCTTCTTTTTATCTTTCTAACATCCAAAGTAATTCTTTATAACACTGCATAATTTAAAAATAGAGTGAAAATGGTATAATCTATGACTCCCAAGTTAACTTGGGGAATGTAAACATATTTCAGTCTAATAGCTTCCTATGTTTTAATAATTTTTTTAACAAAAATTATGCACTACATATTAAAAAACAACTTACAAACAATTCAAGATACAAATGTCCGTCCAGAACATAACTTGTTTGTAAGTTGGGTGGTGACTGTACCGCAAAACATGAAACAAGCACACTACCATACGAGAGATCGACTAAAATATACTCAGACTTAATACAGCTAATTTACACCATATGAACATAGCAGGAAGAGTTCTGACGAAAACATAAATATTCCACAGGAACTGGTGCAGCAAATATCCCTCCTTCCTTGACTGTCTGGCTGCAGCCTGACAGGGTGACACACCACCCACTTATGTCTGCTTCACCAATGGACAAAGGTAAAAGAAGGCTATTCCCTCACTTGTTGTTATATGCTGCTACAGTCGTGTCACTGCTCATCAACAATAGGGAGGGACCCATCACAAAATCAAAAAGATTTGCAAAACGAGCAGTACTAGTGTTGCAAGCATTTCCACCACATAGATGTGCAGATGAAAGTAGTTCTCGTCCATAGTCATCTTTTTAACATCATAAACAATTAACAGAACCTCATTTCGTGAGTGAGAAAAGTCCATAACAATTATAAATCCTATTCATTTCCAGAACTTCTAAAAAGACAAAAATATAAAATTTTAGGAAAATGCACTCATTAAGTTTTAAGTCACTGCTGTCAAGAAACTTGATTAAAAAAATGATGCATATTTTGGGCCTTTTTGGGATTCAAGAACTTATTTCTACATGCTATTTTCTGTTCTTTGGAATCACCCTTTATCCACTTCAGTAAAATGTATTACCTTGCCAATACACATTGATGTTAAAGCCACATACTTCCAGTATGTTGTATCCAAGCATCAGCTTAGAATGAATATATGATCTTTAGTGCATTGGCCCCATATCCAAAACTCACAATACAGTGTATATATATATATATATATATATATATATATATATATATATATATATATATATATATATATATATATATATATATATATATATATATATATACATACACTAATGAATAAACATTATACTGTACATATCATTCACTTTTATTTGTAAATTTAAAACTATATTAATACAAAATTTGCATTCTGTTAAAAATCTTAATTTCTCTTTTTATAAAAGGCCACATGTTGCTCATCTCAGACTTCAAAATCTCAAAGCAAGAGATTTCAAGTGAATGCAATACTTTTCCCTGCTGCCCGTAACCCAGGAACAGCGCACCAGAATCTGATCAATTGACAATATCCTGTCACAATGAGCACAAACTGGGGCATCCTTACCATCTAAAATGTCAAGTATATGAGGGAGGCACATAGCCTATGCCCAATCCTCAACAATCTTTAGATCACTTCATTGATATTAAAACTTTTAGGCAGGAGATATTCCATTGCTTATATATTTCTTACTAATGGCAGGGAAGGGGGCAGCCACCTCTCTTGCCACTTCCTTAACATAAGACCTAACTGGTATTTTCCTATCAGTGGCAGACACTTATAATTTATTGTGCTGTTGGTTAAGTAATGGACTTTGCTAACTCGTCTTTTGACTTTTGTTATTTTTTTGCTTTTAAGCATTTTATTTCATTTGGCCGATCCTTCACAGAGCAACCTTTGATAACTTTTACATTTATGTCCAGTCTAAAATTACCCATTACCGCCAACTAGGATAGCCCATTATTTCTAAATGTGTTTTCCCTCCTGGATACCCTGTGTTGTTGGTAGCAAGCCATCACAAGAAATGGGGGTTTTATATTAAAATATTAATTCACAAACCATGCTGCTTTCTTTCCTAGCTCATCCATTATTATGTGGGAGATTAGCCTGGCGTCCTTAGACTGATATAATCTTACCGGGGGGTCCCAATTGTGAAATGGAACAAAATACAAAGTGCTAGGGTAGGCTTCAGCTGCATATGGCCCAAAAAGATTATTAGATGGTTAACTACTAGTTGGTGATACACTACGCCTAGCCTATCTCCTGGCCTAAAGATCTAGTCCCGAGGAACATCTGGCTCAGAGCCCTCAGAAATGGTGGGGGAAAAAACCAAACCCAAAAATGCCTGGGGTAATACTACAATCTAGGGGTCCATATTCACTGCTCCCTTTCGTTTAAGTGTTCTTTCCCAGCCTATTTTCAATTTCTGCAACAGATCTGCAAAGAAAAGTATATTTGCTAATAAATATATAGTTCTACCAAAAATTAGAAGTTTGTGTGTTTACAGAAGCAGAGATTGTAAAAAAAAACGAAGGGAACAGAGCTCTTCACCTCATGTGAACAGTGTGCCTGTAGCTGTGTCTGTGGTGTGAGCACAGGAACCAGGAACTAGGTAGGAACCAAGAACCAGCTAAGAACCACGAACCAATTAAGAACCAGGCACTGGCTCTTGCTCTTCAGCAAGCCACTTTTAAGAGCAGTTTATCAGCTTTTCTCGAAATTTCCGCTTTTCTCAAAATTCTACGGGTCGGTGGTATCCCCAAAGACAGGCTTTTGTTTATTTACAGTCCCCTTCTGTTTTTTTCTTTTGCAATCTCTGCTTCTGCAAGCAGAAAAGGCGTAAACCGCTTATTCTTCCTCGTTTTTAAACATTTCAGTTAACATCTGCGCTGATGTTGACTTTACGTAATGCAGAGATCGTGGACCCCCTAAATTATACGGTTACCCCTTTCGAGGCCAAAGACGTTCCCGCACGATTAAGGACCAACGGATCAATGCCCTAGATAAGCCAAACGACAAGGCCTCCCCAAATCCCGCTTCCCGAACACACCTCGAGGAAGGGGAATTCGGAAACCGTCGGGAAACTGGAGACGCAGCTCGATAATATGCCAACATGCCGTGGCACAGAATGTTGGAACACAGAAGAAGCTGCCACCAACAGCACTGACACAGTAACGAAGCTTGACGTTTCACCAGTCGAGGGAAAATCTCCCCCTGGGGGGGGAAAGAGCCGCTTCGCAGCCATTCCCCCGTTTGCAAAACGGACCAGTCAGTGATTGTACTCACCTATAACGAGTTTCGTCCCAACTCCAACTAAATCAGAAGGAAAAGAAGAAAAGTATTTGACTGCAACAGCAGCACACGTTCTTAGTTTTCACCCACTCTGGGCAGACCTTTCACGCTGACACCTACCACGATTCTCGGCCGACTGTTAGTAATGTCTCTCTATTTTCACGGACGGGTGTCATGACTTGCTTGAAGGCATTCGGCCAAGGCGGAATTGAACGTAAGCGAAGGTGATCAGTATGGCAAAAGAATGCAGAATAACTTAGCTGGTTTAATTACTTAGGTTTTCCAGCTTAAATGTACCTTATTGCTTTTGTGGAATGGCTGCATCAACTTTCGTCATGCTCCCCGATCGTTGTTACTCGGTCCTTAATTATTTGCATTAGGTCTGTCAAAAGTACTACACTAATCATATTCTTCTGAAAACGATATGTTCCAAAAAATTGGTAAGATTTTACTACCTGATAATTAAGTAATATGGGCATTTCCTCATACATTTTTCCACAGTAAAGATAAAACATTGAGAAGTTACAGCTGTTGAGTAAATACCTTTATTTAACATAAATACCTAATAAAGTAAAATCCCTGAGAAGGTAAGAAAATTTACTAGGATATTGTTTTATAACCGTAAAATATCTGTTTACCTGGAGTATGTACAACAAAAAGATGAAAATTTTTCAAATCCTTCCCGCCCTCGAAGAGATACAATACTAAAATATATACTACTCAAAATGGGCTGTTGAGTTTTGTTATTCCCTGTATTGGTGCTGTAGCAACATTGACGAAAATCCACAATAATGCGATAGTGACAGGAGAGAAGAGATAAGCAATGTACACTTTCTCCAGGCGTGACTTGCACCACTATAAGGCGCAAACAAACAGTAAACTTTATTCTTTATTTCTCATTCTGGACAAATACTGCATTGTAACTGGCATTTCCGTTTCCAGCGCCTTTCTTCAATAGACATCAAGTAAAACCCATTTTCCTTATTTTAAAATACACAGGCGCGTAGCAGTTCCGTGCATTTTTAGGTCTTCAAGAAAAACAGTTTTACCCATTTCACAAAGTCAGTTAATTAACTAGATATCACGAATGATTCCCTCGAATACATTTGTGTTCCAGTAAATGGTTTTCATTGTTACGATTCTGCGTAAACAAAGGGCTTCTTCGAAATGTGTTCCTTGCTCAATCATTTCGTCACATTAGGCAACAACCGTAACATCTGCCTGGTAAGAACTATTGCTGGTCCACTGAAACTCGCACAAATTGTAATTCTTACACTGATTTCTGATAAGACACTAATATATATATATATATATATATATATATATATATATATATATATATATATATATATATATATATATATATATATATATATATATATGTGTGTGTGTGTGTGTGTGTGTGTGTGGGTTGGTTTGTTTGTGTGTGTATGGTTCAATTCACCGGAACACAGTGTATATATGCAGATTAACAGGGAAAAATGAAACATAACATCAAACCTGACGAAGCTTCTTCTTCAGTTCTGTAAGACATAATTAAGAGGACTGACACGTGGTGTCAGAAATTTCCATTATATATGCCGTGTTACAGTATAAACAAACATATAGACGGATGGAAAAAGTAATCATACTTGATAGGAAAAGAGAGGTTCTGTACACTCATTAACAAAAACAATTTTTTCCACCACTTTGAGGATTGGGAACGTAAAGAGTGATCCCCTATCTGCACTTCAAGCCATTTGTATATGGATTTTTTTTTAAAGAAGAATATTTAACAAGATCATTCCAAGGAATTTTAAATGGTTCATGTATGTTGACATAATAGCAAAAAAACGAAAATGTAAATGTTTTCTTTAGTAAATCAAAGGGATTGTTTTCAACTATAAATTCACTATGAAAATAGACTACTCGTATGACCACAGCCTACCCCTTTTTCGGATCGCTTAATACACAGAAATATTAACCACTTTAAGAATAGCCTGTACAGGAGACTTATCAATATTTTTGCATATTTTTATTTCAGTCTATGTAATGAAATAAAGAAATCAGCTTTCGCATCCGTGTTCAAACGGGACACAGAGCCTTGGGTGTGTCGAATGATGAAAGAGGTGAAACTGAATATCCTGATTCTGTACTGGACAGCTCATTAAGAACAGAGGGATTTTTTATGATAATCACGACAAGGAAACATAACACAAACATCAGCTCGTTCTACCATAGAGAATATTTTTCATTTGTTTTTATTCAACTTCATTGTGTTTGTTTTTTTATCTCTTTTATTTTTAATTGATTTTATTTATTTTTATTTATTTTTATTTTGTAATTTCTATATTTTTAGTTTAAAATCCGAGTGGATCTTGTTTGTCTGCCCCCAGGTTGGGGCGGGATAAGTAGGGGATTGGGAGGGTAGGGGAGACATGACACACCCACCCTCCTCCTGCAAACCTGTTTGTCCGCCCTGGTGGGGGCGGGTTAGGTAGGGGATCAGGAGGGTAGGGGAGACATGATGGGCAGCGCCGGGTTCCAGCGCAGCGTAGCGAGCGCCATCAAGCAGTAATTTCAGACATCTCTTAAGACCCAAATCTCATGTAGGTCACGTAAAAATTTCCTTTCATGTTAAGAAAACAATTTTGCCGTCAGTTGGACAGGTGTTATAAAGATAGTTTATTTTAACACAATTCAGCATGAACAAAAATATCAGCCAAGCAATGTATGTAATTTGAATAATTTTTTTTCTGAATAAAGGCGTAAAATGTATTGAATAGAACATTAAATCTGAATAATATTCTTTAACAAAAATTGTTATCTTTAAAGTTATAATGTTCTGTAAGGAACCCGAAGAGTTTGAAAGAGAACAGAGGGAGATGTGGGCTAGGTAGTACTAACTGAGCAATAGACAAGTAGTCTTCTCCGCTTGCAATATCCTGCCAACGGCATTGCAAAGGTACAGGAGCCTTTTCCCTCCTTGTCACTGATGGCTAGAAAATCCTCCTCACTTCTTTTCTAGATGCTCTGCCTCTTGGACCCTCCTGACATCAACTTGAGTAAATTTTCATATCTTTTCATACGATGCACCCTTTAACAGGGGTCCGGTCCGACTTAGAATAAGGAACACGAATATCTTGCAGGGAGAACCTTGCACTGTAATCTTGCTAAATGTTTGAGCTATGAGTAAAATGGAAGTTACATTCGTAAGAAACAATGAATCTTAAGGTTCAATTATATTCCATTTATTGTATCAAAGCCCAGTCCTTAAACTAAGGTTTACAAGATCGTTGAGAGGTCTTCTCACGACCAGGCCTTGTAAAATTGGTGTTCACGGTACTAACGGTAATGAAGGCAACATGGCCTCTGTACTTAACTAATATACATTAAATATATGCAGTTGTGTGCTGTTTCTTTAAGTCCTTGAGAGCCAAGTTTCATTTCTAGGAAGTTCGGAGTTCCTCAGAAGTTCTGCCTCAAGCTGCTGCCCCATCATTTCGTGGTCCTGCTGACCGTCAGCTGCTGATTTCCGCTGATTTTGTCGGTGCAAGACATTCTGGCGCAAATAAGGGAATGGATTAATGCCTAAGGTTTTTTTATTAACCTTTTCCTATTAATTTTCGGAGTGAAATTTAATTAGGATTCAAAAACAGCCCGACCTGACTTGAAGGTAGACCTACTTACCAATCTCCTCCGTGTGGAAGCCAGTTGTTCTTTCAGCGCCCGACGTTCTTGCTCCACTTCTTCTTGCGCCAAGAGGGCTGCGTTCAGAGCAGCCGTCACACTCTATAAGGATAATACACATATAGGCCTATATATATATATATATATATATATATATATATATATATATATATATATATATATATATATATATATATATAATTACTAACAGGACCTCATTCAAACTGGATGGTATCTAGTGGAGATATTTATTAAAAAAAAGTAACTTTTTTGAATAAATATCTGCACTAGATACCATCCAGTTTGAATGAGGTCCTGTTGGTAATTGTACTAATGCACAGAACAATTGTGTATGTGATAAAGTTAATAAATATATATATACACATATATATCTGTGTGTACGTGTATAACATGTGCGCGGGCTTCAGTCAGATTACATAGAAATGTCATAACAGCAGTTTACTGTCTTCCTCAATGCCTATAGACAAGAAAAGTCTGTAACTTAAATTTTGTATCCGTTGTAAATTCTTTTGCTTTCAAATATTTCCATAAAGAAATTGCATTAAGAAACAAGTACAAAATGCAACGAAGTTCGTTCGGTGCAATCGAGTTTTCCGTACAGCGCTACAGCGTATAATCAAGGCCACCGAAAATAAATCTATCTTTCGGTGGTCTCGGTATAATGCTGTATGAGCTGCGACCCATAAAACTTTAACCACGGCCCAGTAGTGACCTATCCTATATCGTTGCCAGAAGCACGATTATGGCTAAATTTAACTTTAAATAAAATAAAAACTACTGAGGGTTGAGGGCTGCAATTTGGTATGTTTGATGATTGGAGGTTGGATGATCAACATACCAATTTGCAGCCCTCTAGCCTCAGTAGTTTTTAAGATCTGAGGGCGGACAGAAAAAGTGCGGACAGAAAAACGTGCGGACAGAAAAAGTGCGGACGGACAGACAAAGCCGCCACAATAGTTTTCTTTTACAGAAAACTAAAAAACAGAAATCTCTGGAAAAAAAACTACTGGAGTGACACGTTATGGTTTCCAAGGCTTCTCTGTTTTTCATTTTTGCTTACAGAAGGATTCATTTGTGCCCACGCTCTAAAACCACAAGTTACTTATTAATATCCCCAGAAGGATATAGAGGATATTCGGAGATTTATACGTCTCGTATCAGTAATATTTTGCAGGAAGGTTTATGAAGTTCACGTGCTTCATGAACTTGTAACTGTAAAGTGATCAACCTCATTTCGATGAAGACTATTCAAAAAAAGGAAAAAACTACTCTGAAGAATATATTCACTAGACTCAAAACATGTTTTCCAGTGGATCTCACACAGAATTTCGAGACGCGAAAGATCATTGTCATGTTTAACTTTGTGTAACAAATGAGATATTCGAAATCGAACTTTACAGAACATAAATCTATCATTTTGGTATACACATCAATAAACAGACTGAACATTTGTTGCACACTATCGTGCGCCCGAGATAGTTATATTTTTGTATTATGCACCCAAATTTAAATAGATCTAGATTTGCTTTTACTTTTCAAAGCTGACTGTTTTGGATCTTTCATAGATAGTGAGCCCCAGCAAAGGTTGGGGGTCGTTATCTAGGACTAATATTTCTTGGGGGGTCATTATCTTCATGATATTTACAGTCTTTTGTTTATGTTTTTACGGAAATCCCCGACGGGCTTGTACTAAACACGCAGCAAAGGTGGATGCATACCGGGTTAAAATTTTACCCTTTGGGGTCACGATCTAGGAAAGATCCATTATTTTAATTCTAGCAAGTGACTTTGAAATCTGAGGTTTTCCAACGTCAGTTTCCGTGATTTTATTCGTCAGCTAAAACAAACCTTAATTTGGTCGTCCTTCGCTCGTAACTGTTGAATGAAGTGAGCCTTGGCGGTTCCGCTGTCGGTATGCTGCGCCGCGGACCGTTCCACTATTCGGCGCAGTTCCTCGACCTCCCGGTCTTTATGAGCTACCTGGGATGGAAAAATAAACAGGTGGTGGCCTGTGCTATAACGTTGCCAGACACGATCATGGCTAGCTTTAACCTTAAATAAAATAAAAACTACTGAGGCTAGAAGGCTGCAATTTGGTATGTTTGATGACTTGAGGGTGGATGATCAACATACCGATTTGCAGCCCTCTAGACTCAGTAGTTTTAAGATAAGATCTGAGGGCGGACAGAAAAAGTGCTATCTCAAGGGCGATACTGAAAGTTTCCTGTTCATGTCAGGTGAACGATGCCCAAAGAGAAATCTTCTTCAGCTGAAATTAATATTAAAAGTTGACATACACAGTGTGCAGGATGATTCCCGAAATCTCTGTGGATGCGCGATGCTTTCAAGCAATACTCTCATTCTCCTTGCACTGCCTGAGGTTTTAGTTTTCTGAAAGGAAAACTACTGTGGCGGCTTTGTGTGTCCGTCCGCACTTTTTCTGTCCGACGTCAGTTCTTAAAAACTACTGAGGCTAGAGGGCTGCAAATTGGGATGTTGATCATTCACCCTCCAACCATCAAACATACCACAATGCAGCCCTCTAGCCTCACTAGTTTTTATTTTATTTGAGGTTAAAGTTAGTTATAATGGTGCACCTTTTTTTTACTTGTTTTCATTGCTGCCAAAATGTAAGATAAAAGTTAACCCCAAAATAAAATCCTGTTAGGATTCTAATTCGTTCAGATGGTGCGATAACTTAAGAGTTGATAATGCACTTGTATATATACATTTTATACACACACACACATATATATATATATATATATATATATATATATATATATATATATATATATATATATATATATATATACATATGTGTACATGTATAAATTCAATGTTATTTCTAAGATTATTGCTTTATCTAAATCTTTCAAAAACATTGATTACTTTGATTCTACAAGACAAATCTCAACTCACTTATTTTCAACCATAGCAATACAGTAAAGAGATTGTTCAATTGGCAGTTCAAAAAAAGAAAATCAATAGACGATTCATCAATTCTATGATTAAGACTCGTCTGAATCAGGAGCGTCACCTCAGCTTCGCTCGCTGCCGCCCTCTGAGTGGCCGCTACCAGTCGCTTCTGCAGGAGCTGGTTTTTACGCAGGAGGTCGTATTTGCTGGGGTCGGATGCCTGAGGGCAAGAAAGATTGATGAATTTTTAATCAGGATTAATATTTGCGGTGCAAATCATGGGCGTGGCAAGGTTCCCAGTCGTGGACGGGAAATTAGCTTTCGCACAAATTTTATTGATTTATTTCCATAAAGAATTGTCAGGATTTAAATAACCGTTTTTTTATTACAGAGTATTTACTGCAAATTCAGTTTTTATGTAATGATTACATTTATTTACTTTTATTATTTTCATAAATTTGTTGATTCTATACGCAAAAATTTAGGGGTGTGGGCTTCCCCACATAACGGATAAGTCTGACTGTTTTATAAACATAATATCTCTTCTGTCCCGAACTTGATAGCAAAAATAAAGACAAAGAAAGGTATGAGGCCTAAGCTTGAAGGAAACGATGGGTCACCTTCTCGAAAAATGAAAACTTGAAAATTGAAAACTTGGCATCAGAAGAATTCAGTTGTCACTGGTCAGAGTATTCCCTGATTCCCAGAACTCCACAGCGAGTATCGTTATTCACCTGTTGCCGAAGTGCACCTTCATACCAGTGAAATTTTCGTGGATTCTCCTCTTTATAAATCAGTGATGAAACACTTAACTTAATTCTGTATTACTAATCAGTTTTCTACTGTAGTTCGAGTCCGAATTAATATTCCCAAGGCACAGAATGTGACAGGGCAAGTAACGAAACTCGTCAAAGGTATGGTACTGTTGTTGTTTTGAACTACTCAGTTGCAAAAAAAGTCAAATGAAAGGGTCTGTAACCATTTTTACTCCTTTTAGGTATCTCTTGGAGACTTCAGAACAGATGTCTCTTGCTGCGCTTTTCCCGATATTATCGGTTCAAGCCTAACATCTGACAAGGAATTCCAGATGTCAGCTTTCTTCTTCTTGTCTGTCTCTGATAACTCATTCTTGCTCTTCAGTTCAAAAGGCATCCTAACTATAATGTTTTTAAATATTCATTTAACCCCTCTGTTGTAAAATGAAGGTTATTTATAAGCAGACTGACAATATCTATACCATAATTATATGATACAGCTGAACTAGTCGCATTTCATTCTACGAACGTTGCCTGAGTTACCACCGCACTTGCCTATGCATCATCGGATAGATGGACTGGTGGAGAATGAAAAGGACAAGAGAGAGAGAGAGAGAGAGAGAGAGAGAGAGAGAGAGAGAGAGAGAGAGAGAGACCTTGAGCGTCGTCCATCTATGGGCCTTTTCCCTGCGAATGACTTCCTCTTCCAGCACAGCTCTCTTGTTCTGGGATGATATGAGTTCCCTCTGCATTCTCACCAACTCCACCTTGAGGGACTCCACCAGTTTGACGTGACGTGACAGCACTTCTCGCTCGTCCCTGATTGTGGAAAGGGAAGAGAACTGCGCTTTGCAAAAGAGCTTGAAGTTAATCTAAATAAACCTCCAGTGGTAGGTAGCAGTCTCCTTTTTTAGTTTTCTGTAAAAGAAAACTATTGAGATGGCTTTGCCTGTCCGTCAGCACTTTTTCTGCCCGCCCTCAGATCTTCAAAACTACTGAGGCTAGAGGGCTGCAAATTGGTATGTTGATCACCCACCCTCCAATCATCAAGCATACCAAACTGCAGCCCTCTAGCCTCAGTAGTTTTTATTCGATTTAAGGTTAAGTTTAGCCATGGATTGTGAGCGGACAGAAAAAGCGCGGATGAACGGACAAACAGCCTTCTCAATAGTTTTCTTTACAAACAACTAAAAATTTGAGAAATTTCAGCAGCTTTGATAAGTACAATGGAAATGGAATTTATGTAACTGCTACCTTGTGTTCTAATGCCATAAGAACCTTGTTTAGTTATTAGTTAAAGCACAACGACAGAATTCATTCTGACAGCGAAACGCACTCAGTGCTCCAGAAAAATAACATGCAACTACAGTACACATCCTAAAAACGGTCTACCAACTCCTTAAAAAGAGAAAAAAAACCCACGAAAATGACCCACCTCAGAGCGCTGACTTCAGTTGCAAGGGTTCTTATGTCCGTCTTCCTGTTGGAGTAGTCCTTGTCGCCTTTGTGCAAGATGTGCTCGAGCAATCGGACGCGCTCCCTCAGGGCTCGCACTTCGTCGTTGCGACGAGCCAGTTGCGTTGCCACCGTGGCTCTTCCGGACCTCTCCTGATGAGGACTGTCGTGAGTTACATAGCTAGGGATTGGTACCTAAAACTGACGTCGCAATGACTTTGTTATTCGGAGTCTGATTTGCCTGTTGGTGGGATGTAAATGTTAAAAACGACATAGTTTTTGGATTTCGGCAGCAAGGGGTGAAAGTCTTCTCTTTTAAACTGGAAAAGCTCTGAAATTTGAACTGTTTTCGCTTCCCATTTAAGGCAAGATGGTCATGATTCTTCTGGAAATAGACGCAACAACAGGTTACCTAGAATATGTAACGTTGGTTTAGATGGGTTTCATCATTAACAAATCCTTCAACGGTTAAATGTCGAGTAATAAGAGTATTTAGCATTACCTCTTCAAGCTCCTTCTGCAGGTGCTTAACGGCGTTCTCTTGGTCATGAAGAATCCTGGTGAGGCCAAGTTTCTCCCCCTCAGCATAATGGACGGTTCGATCCCTCTCCTCAACCATGTCACGCGCAGCTTTCTCGGCAACCTGCAGCTGCTCCTGCTCGCGTTTCATCGCGATTATGTCTTTCAAAAGACAAAATTAAGAACAATAGATACTTAGCCATTTCTACAGATCATCTCGTTCAAGACCAAGAGAAAGAGAAGGTCTGCTTACTTCCGCCCAAATCCCCCATGTAGGCGGAGCTTTGTCTACCTCCTTATTGCGTCAGCCGGCGAATTGCCGCAATGCGCAGGTGCCTCTAAGATACGTCATCGCCTGCGTAGTTACCCCAGGATGGGAGGTCACGCCACCCATGTGGGTAGGCCTTGTCTCTCTTAGCCTTGTTCTCATCAAAAGAGAATGGTTACCAACGAGCGAACAGTACCATTTTTAACTGATCTTAGTGTTCTATGTAACTACACAGGATTTGTCAATATAACATTATAAAGCAATGCATGCAAATTTATACAAACGATTTTATCCCATGGTTACCTATCCATAGCGTACCTTACTTCATAGATTTATTCGTAAGCTTGTTCTTCATCTTTTGACGTTATTTCTTTTCTTGATCAGAAACAGGGAAATTCATGAGTTCTACAATTCCCAACATTTATACCAATGATGAAACTATCAACGATTTCGTCACTTGTTCTATTTGATAGTTTATGTATCAGAAATACCAATAAAACTTTAACTGCGTAAGATTCGGAAAAAATAATGCTACTGAATTCTACTGAAATACCGTGAAAATGTAATCAATTATAGGAAGTTCATACTTGATTTGATCTGAATATAGAATTTAGGCCAAAGGAAAAGAACTGAGACCGATGAGGTCATTCAGTGCTGAAACGGAAATTGACAGTGAAAGGTTTGAAACGTGTAACAGGAGGAAAACCTCAAAGCAGTTGCACTATGAATCAATTGTTAGGAGAAGGTGGAAAGTAAGATGGAAGAAAGAGAATATGAAAGGAGGCACAGTTAAAGGAACGACAGAATCTTGAGTAATGCCTACAGTGCAACGCATAAGGTGCACTGACGGCTCCACCTCCCTACGGGGTGGACGATACTGGGAGCACTGTACAGTAGGTACACACAGTGATTTAGATATATTGACGGACCATTTAACATACAGGCCACTTTCACTTGGAGGCATCGTGATTTGCCGTCAGTCAGTAAGTGCAGAATAACGCTGCTGTGAATGATGTTCAGCGCAGTCTTAGACTTTTCTAACGAACTCTAGAATGAGTACACTCATGCGACCTACCTCCGGTAAGTTTCTGAATAGTCGTTTCTCTCACGTTCAGGTTCTGCTGAAGTTTCACGACGAAATAACCCGATTTTCGGCATTCCTCGACCGCCTCTTCTTTTTCAGTCTGAGGAAAGGGAATGCAGATGAGGTTAGCTAATGATAAAATTGCAGTAACGCTGCGACAGGTGCCAAAAAAATATAATTTTTCTTAATAATCGCTTGGAATTGTCAACGACTGTGGATCTGTCTAAGAAAAGTAGAGCTCTCCATACGTAAGTTGTTCAGTCACATCGTTATTTTCTCATCTGGGTCGCTTTGTGTGTACATGCATATTGATGTGGATTATAGAATTCACCCGAACGGCCAAGCGCTGGGACCTACGAGTTTCAGTCAGCGCTGAAAGGGAAATTGACAGTAAGAAGGTTTGAAAGGTGTAACAGGAGGAAAACCTCGCAGCTGCACTATGCAACAATTGTTAGAGAGGGTGGAAAGTCAGCTGGAAGGAAGAATATGAATGGAGGTACAGAAAAAGGAATGAAAGAGGTTGCAGCTAGGGACCGAAGGTATGCTGCAAAGAACCTTAAGCAATGCCTACGGTGCACGATCAGTACAGCAATCCTCTGCCCTTGCAATCTCAAAAATGAAAATAATAATCCATTTCGTGCACAGGGGTTCTCTGTGAAAATTTTTTGCACGTCATGAAAGGTGGGAACATAAAGTCTTGGAACAAAGCATCTCACACTGTTAAGAGAAAGTTCAACCAGGCTCCCGTAAAGCTGAATGGATGTCTCTCTGCCGGAAAGTGAAAGGGGGCGTGAGAAGTTATTACTTGTGGTGTAATAAAGCAATGAAATTTATATGAGCCATGCTCACGAAAGCAAAACCTACGTATTTCGAGGCTGAGAATAGTTTTCTTGAGACTTTTTTTTTGGGGGCGGGTATTATTATTAGCTGCTTTATTATTTCAGCAGATGAAACCTATTCACATTACACCAAAGGGGCCATTTATTATTATTATTATTTATTATTATTATTATTATTATTATTATTATTATTATTATTATTATTATTTCAGCAGGTGAAACCTATTCACATGGATCAGCAAACCAAGGGGGCCACTGACTTGAAATTCAAGCTTCCAAAGAATGTTGGTTTCAACCTCCCACCGCAGCAGACCCCCCCAACACTGCAGCAGTAACTGATCATGATACAGAGCCAGTGGTTTTTCATCACCCTGGGGGAGACGCGAACCCGCCCGCGACACCCACCATACCAGCGGATCAGAAATAACGAGAAAGATTACTTGACTTGATTAAATCGCCAGTTATATCCTGGCACGTTTAACACATCACATTTTAATCAGGTTTATGCTTTTGGGTGTAACATTTCCTCGTTGCATCAGAGAAGAGAAGGAAAAACTGTCTAAAACCTTTAGATCCTGTACTGATTTGAGGAATACTTGCTATATTGAATTATTATACACACACACACACACACACACACACACACACACACACACACACACACAGAGAGAGAGAGAGAGAGACTGTCCTATGAAAATGGAAATGACTGGATGATATTTATCTGCAAAGATAAACACACATGTCCACACTTACATTTGTAAAAATCTCTAATACTTGCACTATCATCTCGACAAACATTGTACAAACTCGAATGTATTTCTAACTGCACTCCTCTCTCTCTCTCTCTCTCTCTCTCTCTCTCTCTCTCTCTCTCTCTCTCTCTCTCTCTCTCTCTCTCTCTCTCTCTCTATATATATATATATATATATATATATATATATATATATATATATATATATATATATATATATATTGATTAGAGTAAAACTTATATACTTTGTATATGCATATGTAATGTGTGATATTTTCATGGTTTATATACTGAACTGATACACAGACTAACAATTATGGCTCCATCTTCCTAGTTCCTATTTGTCTTCATAACCTCGCTCACGTTTCCTTTCAACTTTACCTCCTGCAAAACACTTGAATTCTTTCAGTAGCTCTGCAGCTTCTTCTTACTATCGCCAGTCAGTAGTATGTCATTTGTGACCATCAGCCGATCCAAACTCTATTCAAGATCCGTCTTATCAAACAATTTTGCCCCTACTTTTACTCTCATCATGCCACCCACAAAGCCTTCAAGCAGCCACGAACACCTAAAGCAACCTACAGTCGACGCATTCTAAGAATATCATTCGGCCACGCCCCTTTCCCCTGGCACCGTAGATGATGCATAACATTATTACCGTACCGCACTCTCGGACGATATCAGTTGCTGCTTGACTATGACACTGATAACATAGAAAGGTCGTTCATCCCAGGGAGGAGTAGTAGACCCCAGAGGGAAGCAACCCCCTCCCTCCACCCATCTGGAGACGGGAAAGAACTGGGGTCTGATAAGGACAACCCTGCCAGCTGTATGAGTAATATCGTGAAAGAGGGGAGGGGGTTAGGCTGGGGTTGCTTGGTTGGGTAGGGAGGACGTGGGCGTGGCAGAGTGATATTCTTAAAATGCGTCAACTATAGTCCCAGCCCCATTTTCACACCAAACCAGGCACTCGCTCTTTTGCTTCTATCATGGAGCAATGCTGTAAATTATCGTGGGATGTGGGGAGTCCTTTATTGAGTAATTGACAGCTTGCATGCCACTGCATGTTTTGTTGCAAGATTGCCAAGCAACTGCAGAAAAGCGCTTCCGAACAATTGCATGTTAAACTAGATATATCAAGTGGCCTGGACACGTCGTCCCAAACGTGATTCGTGGTAAATTAAATGTATTGTTGTCACTGCCACATTGCTCCTCTCTTCTGTTCTTAAACTTGAGGCAGGCAGTGAAAATCACAGCTTAGCTATAAGTGTGAGTCAGGTACTAGACATTTGGAGTATTTCAAGTAATTACTGCCTTGGGTAAGTTATTTTTCATGTTGATTTACTTTTTCATTCCAAATAACTGTTTATCAGCTCTGATCAATGAGTATTACTGTATTTGTAGTGGTGATAAATGAATATTATTCTTTAAAGAGAATCTCCGCATATTATCAAATCATCAGCCTTTATTTCGTTCAAGGTTATAGACTGAATCACATTCTCAAGAAGCAAGTACAAAACATATTCATTTGTCGCTACTACAAATACAGTAACACTCATTGATCAGAGCTGATAAGTAATTATCAGGAATGAAAAATAAAAATGAAAAATAACTTACCCGAGACTATAAGTACTTGAAATGCTGTACTCCAGATATTTGTATCTGACTCACACTTACAGCTGAGCTGTAATTTTCACTACGTGCCGCGAGTTTAAGAACAGAATAGAAGAGCAATGTGGCAATGACAACAATACATTGAATTTACCAAGAGTCACGCTTGGGACGACGTGTCCAGGCCGCTTGATATATCTAGTTTAACATGCAATTGCTAAGAAGCACTTTTCATCAGTTGCTTGGCAATCTTGCAAATATATAATATATATATATATATATATATATATATATATATATATATATATATATATATATATATATATATATATATATATATATAGAAAATAAAAGTAGAAGGTGTCGGTATAAGGATCAAATTTCTCTAGATTATTACAAATCAAACTTTGACATAATTTTCCGAATTATGCCACTCAGCCGATCAGGAACTCATTTACGTTATAGGAATGCGAAATACATTTACATGTTAAAAACATAAATACCTCATGGTTTACGCAGCTTTCGATTAAGATTACACGAGTTTAGGACTTTCTCTTTGTTTCTGTTTCCCATTTATTGCAGTGTTTGAAAGTTTCCAACCTTCCCTTGCAACGACTGACGTCCGCGGTCTTCGGAGTTACGTCAGAAAATCGTATGACACCAATACTGATTGACAGCAACAATCTATGACTCTACGAATTTTATTTCTGTTTAAACTCACAATCTCACTCAATATTTCGGTCATTTACTTTCTCTCCCTGCTCAGGAGAAACTCAAGTCTTGGGAATAACCGCGATATATCTATTAAGTATGGCCAATGATTGTAACATGGGAAGAAGAGTGCTGTGACCTCATTAAGGTAAGCGCGTGCGATCTGGCCCGCGCGTGACTGCTTATCAAAGGGAGGAACGACGTCGACTCGCGTGTTCCCGTAATTACAACATCAGCGTTTCAGTTGTTTTCACTTCCTGCTATTCTGTACTTGGATGTCATAAAGATAGTAACAAAATACTCTGGTAAGGCTAATAGTATATATATATATATATATATATATATATATATATATATATATATATATATATATATATATATATATATATATATATATGAAGTGAAACGAAGTGAACTATATGAGAATGTCACTGGTAATTTACTCCTTTTCTAATCCTTGATAATAAAATCCGAGTGGATCTTGTTTGTCCTCACCCGGGTGGCAGGAGGGGGAGACATGACACAGCCACCCTCCCCCTGCAAACCAGTTTGTCTGCACCGGGTGGGGGCCGGGATAGGTAGGGGAATGGGAGGGTAGGAGAGACATCCACCCTCCTCCTGCAAACCCGTTTGTCCGCCCTGGGTGAGGTCTGGGTAGATTGGGGATTGGGAGGGTAGGGGAGACATCCACGCTCCTCCTGCAAACCTGTTTGTCCGCCCTGGGTGAGGTCTGGGTAGACTGGGGATCGGGAGGGTAGGGGAGACATCCACCCTCCTCCTGCAAACCTGTTTGTCCACCCTGGATGGGGGTGAGTTAGGTAGGGGAGACAGCAGCGCCGGGATCCAACATGCGTAGCAGGCGCCAACCCTCGGCGAAATACGTCCCTTCTCTCTCTCTCTCTCTCTCTCTCTCTCTCCTCTCTCTCTCTCTCTCTCTCCAGTTCCCACAAGGGAATAAGCAGCAGAAAAAGAAGCTTTAAATCCCAGTGAGGGAATGAATGTATTTCTTCCCTTTAAACTCATCAGAGAACGAAAACTAAGAACTAGATCCTAATCAGACTGTCAGGTTTCCTGATTAAAATAACTGAAAAATTATACAGAATTCCAGTAGCACATTCATGTTATTATCAAACCAACCTCTTTATTCATTCAGGAATATGACTTCACTCAGTGAAATTTGATTTTCTTTTTTATGTGGCACTAGCTGACCAACCCGGCGCTGCCTGGGAAAACTCTGAATGACAACCGATAAACTCTCTCTCTCTCTCTCTCCAACTCTCCCTCACTCTTTCCCTCTTTCTCCTCCCTAACAACCCCTCTACTCTCTCTCTCTCTCTCACTTTCTCTCCCTCTCACTCCCTCTCTTCTCCCGCGCTTAAATAATCGCAAAGTTAAGAGAGCTAACGAAGCTATTTGCAGATAACCAAATGTGTAAACGAAAGTAACCAAGAATAACCAGACTGGAACTCTTTACAAACCATTGAAGTCAATGATAAAACAACAACAAAATGTCTGACAAAATGAATGGAACAACTTTCACCAAAATGAATAGGCTTGAATACGAGAGAGAGAGAGAGAGAGAGAGAGAGAGAGAGAGAGAGAGAGAGAGAAGAGAGTCTGGAATTGGACCTAGGTAAATCTCCATGAAAATATGGCTACACTTAAGTAAAAACAAGTGTATATGAGAGAGAGAGAGAGAGAGAGAGAGAGAGAGAGAGAGAGAGAGAGAGAGAGAGTTTGCGAAGAGTCTGGAATTGAACCTAGTTAAATTTCCATGAAAATATGGATGTACTTATTTAAGTATAAATAAGTGTATACGAGAGAGAGAGAGAGAGAGAGAGAGAGAGAGAGAGAGAGAGAGAGAGAGAGAGAGAGAGAGCCTGGAACTGGACCAAGGTAAATTTCCATGAAAGTATGAATATACTCATTTAAGTATAGACAACTGTACTGTATATATAAATCCGCAGGTTGTCACAAAAGAATTTGAATTTTGACTATTTTCTTGTCAAGTTTACTTTCTTATTTTTCGCCAACCCTTCGCTACCCCATAAGAAGACTCAGTTATCTTAACTGTCTGATATTTCTCAACTGTTTCCCATTCTCTGTCGTTTAAATTAACCTACTGGTATTTCACTATAGGTTCCAGAGGTCCTTGATTCCTCACACGGCTGGAATGTGGAACAACCTTCCAGAGAATGTCGTGCAATTGCAACTTCAGAAGTTCAAGCGAAGGTGCAATGCATTGCTACCCTGATGCTGTTCTCCTGGCATTTTAATACGTTTTTATCTTGTTGTTGATTTGTTTATTTTTTTCTTTCTTAATAAGTGGGATCTCTTCTTTTTGCATTTCCCTTGACCTCCTCTTACTTCTTCGTAATGAACACCTTAATGTTCTTTGGAAGCTTGAAATTCAGGTCAATGGCCCCTTTCGTGTGCTTGTTCCGTGTGAATAGGTTTCATCTAATAATAATAATAATAATAATAATAATAATAATAATAATAATAATAATAATAATAATAATAATAATCTATCTTCGCTTGGTTTTATTTTCCCTATTCATATGCGAGGATTTTATTGCGTGGAATTAAATCCACAACAAACGTAGCCAAACAAATGGACTCTTAATCACACTAACAAGGAAAAAAGAAAATTTGACAAAGGAGAAACGGTTTACAATACTAATGAAAGACCAAAATGAAAGGGAGAGTCCTCTGAAAGCCAGTGACAAGAGTCCTTAGATTTCATTGGATGTGTTGAAAGGTTTTGCAACTTTCACTTGCTGTAGTTTGGATGTTGGCTTATATTTGATGTGCTAATTGAATTTACTGGATCTGTTTACTTCTTAAATTTATTGAGTTGACTTACTGGTTATATTTACTGAATTTATTTACTGCTTACAGTTATTGATTTTATTTACTGCTTACATTTATTGATTTTATTTGCTAAAATTTACTGATTTTATTTGTTAAAATTTATTGAATTTACTCACTAAAATTAATTAAAATTTATTTGCTAAAATTTATTGAATTTATCTATTACATAAATTTATTGAATTTATTTACTACTTAAATTTATTGGATGTATTTCCTACCTGAATTTACTACATAAATTTATTGAATTTATTTTCTAACATTTATTGAATGTATTGACTACTTCAATTTATTGAAATTATTCACTACCTAAGAATCTCGGTTTCCTCAGAAGTATTATGATGATTTAATCGATGGCGTTGTTGTTATGGCTCAAGTTGGGTATATGCCAACTCGGGCTCATCCTCATAAGAGCGTTCCATATGTGGGGATGGTCTAGTCTGGTGGAAGTGGATAAGAGTCCTCTTGTTGACCCCTGACTCCAGTCTATTTTCGGACGCAAAAATGGAGTCACTGATCTCTTTAATATATCGATTTTTTTGTCTTTTCTTGGTGCAGAGATTTATGCAAACGTACAGAAATACATAATTAACAAGTAAAACATGCGCCGAAGTGTCTTCGGCGCAATCGAGCTCTCTGTACAGCAGCTACAGCGTATAATCAAGGCCACCGAAAATGGATCTATCTTTCGGTGGCCTCGGTATAATGTTGTATGAGTCGCGGCCTATAAAACTTTAATCACGGTCCGGTGGTGTCCTATCCCATATCGTTGCCAGAAGCACGATTATGGCTAACTTTAACCTTATATGAAATAAAAACTACTGAGGCTAGAGGGCTGCAATTTGGTATGTTTGATGATTGGAGGGTGTATGATCAACACACCGGTTTGCAGCCCTCTAGCCTCAATAGTTTGAAAGATCTGAAGCCCGACAGAAAAGTGCGGACAATAAATGCGGACGGACAGACAAAGCCGGCACAATAGTTTTCCTTTACAGAAAACTAAAAACTCGATTCAAGATTTTTCCTATCAGATATGTAATTAATATTGAATCGCGTCAGCGCATCTGCAACAAGGTTATTGCATTTTCATAGTATCATGTTTATATTTTTGCGTAAAAGCTCTGCATCTGAATGAAAAAAAGAAATAAAAGCACCTTCCAAATCAAGGAAATGTTCATTCTACCCACGATTCACGTTTTCCAAGTCAGGAAGCGCGGTGTTACAGAATAAATTACACAGTTCTTTGCCAGGTGTGAACAATGATTTCTTCATCACTTCCGCATTGTAACATGACACCTCGTAAGATAGTTCTATTATTTATAGTAAGCAATTCCACGTAAATATCAATTGTACAAGGCAATATGACAACCTGATTATAGGTCTAAATGATAAATCAGTTTCTTAACGAGAACTCTAATACTCATAGCACGCAAGCCTTTAAACTATTCTACAAAACTGATACTAAAAAGGAATTAAAATACTGAATTGACACAATGCGTAGGCTATGCGTCCCGGATATTCATTTACTAATCCATATGATTTGTTCCTTTATGTCTGTCTAACCGTTGGTTTAATCACAGCATTTCATAAATCGCAGAGGGAAGAAAAATTATACACCTCTGTTCCTTTTTGTGTCTTCAACAAGTGTCAGGTAACTGACGCGCCGCAAGTACCGCGTGCAAGCTTCTGGTACATTCGAGAACCACGGTCTAGGTAGAACATGCTTCCTGTAACGAGTTGCCGTCTAGAACTATGAATTATTATACAGTAATGTTCTCTTAGTATACATATTTTAGACCACTTTTTTTCAATAATTTACATATTAAGGCAGACAACCTACTAATGATTTCTTTAACAAAATAGTAAATTGCTCAGAGCATGTTCTGAGGTATGTCTTCTAGTACTTTCAATAAATGATATCAGTTACAATGATATCTCATATTACTACCCCATTTAAAAAAAAAAAGTTGCAGAGTACAAGATTTGCAAGTTGAAGAAGAGCGAGTACTTAACTAGCTTAATATTATCTATCTGCTTGATGAGAACTTTTGCTTTTGAAAACCCTATCTACCGCAACGATCAACATTATCAAAAACTTCGCTTTTATCATACAGTGACAGCAACTTCATGTAAGAGCCGAAATTACTGACGAAATCCCGGTCCAGACAAAAGTTTAAGAAGAGCGAATATACTTCATCTCTTAGAACAAGGTTTCGCTTCACTGTTGCAACTTTCCTTTTTTCTTTACATTACAAATGAGAAGGTGGAATTTCCTCCTGTTTTCGGTAAGTTCTCGTAAATCTGACTTCCGACACTAAGTGAAAAGCCGGAATTTGCAGTAAAAATTAAAAAAAGAACAAATCGTTTTGATAACAACTAGACTCTGAGTAAGATTGTTTTAGCTCTCAATTGTTCAGTTAAAAGACTCGTCTGAACGAAGTGCAGGCAAATGAGAGAGAAAAGCGAAAGCGATTGTCTTACGCATCAGCCGTGATCACTAACTTGCACATTCCTGAGCTGTCTCCCGACGATGAAATTGTCAGTCTTGAGAGCCTCCGCCAGTGTGGTGGCTTGCTGGAGGTGGGCGCGCGTGATGGCGTGGGTGTGAAGGGACCTCTGCACTTCCCGCCCCCTCGCCTCTACCTCGGCTGCTAATTCCATCACTTTGGCCTCGACCCGCGCCGTTTCCTCCAGTTGCCTGAGGAGGAAGAGAAACGTCCAATTCTCAAGCTCGTAAAATAACATTGGTGATTTATATAGAATATAATCCGCCACAAACTTGTTGCAGTGTTAACAAACACAAAAATCCTGGCTTCTTTAACAAAATAGTTTTCACAGTGCACGTCATATCATATCATCTGTGATGGTAGTTTCCCTAAAAAGAAATCATTATATAATTTACATATATGAAGTAAGAATTCTTTAACAATGCAGTACATAAACATAGATAGACCCACATAACTAAAAATAAACATTTATGACGTCTTTATCAGCAATAGCATCTTACCTTCCCAGGCAATTTTAGAACAGAATATAGGAAGCCCATATACTAGAAGCGAAATGTTCATTGTTTATATTAGTTTCGTTTTATAATAATAAAAAATAATCCTACCTAAGGTCTAGAGAGTATAGCTACAGTATACTCGCTATAGACCTTGCGCCTATACCTATCTCTGGCGTGCTGGAAGGCAGTGATGAGGCCGTTTTGCTTCGTTAGTTCCCGCCTGGATCTTCCCAATTCCCGCTCGGCGTTTTGTCTCTCCAATTCCCGGATGTGGACCAACCCGGCGTGTTTTTGCACAGTTCCTGAGTTAAAAAGAAAGCAGAAGAACATGCGTTTTTAGCTGTCTTGTAATACTATAGGCAAGAGGATCTTTTGACATTTAAATTTTCAAATGTGTGTGTGACAGTGTGTGTGTGTGTACCAGTCGCATTCACAGCGGCTGAGATGTCATTCCGATAAGCGTTCCTCACATGGCAAGTGTTTATTGTCTTAACTCCAGACAGGTTTATTGCTCTGATAAGTTTATCCACAATAAAAGCGTAACAGTATATACAGATGCCGAGTAAACTTCACTGATAAATCTTTGCTAAATAAACACAACTACACTCTTGACTGAGAACCGACGATCAAACGAAACTTATTGTTAGGCTCTACAAAAAGAATTGTAAAATATAATAAAGGCAAATTACGTTTCGTATTCCTGAAATGAACTTAGTGCCTAATGGAAGATTCATTCTAAATCACTCATGCCATCAGGCACAATGGATTAACGCTGACTTAGAAATTTTAGTTTTTTGGAAGCAATGCCTTTGCACCGGGAAAAAAAAGAAAGTAAAGCAGTAAAACATAAGTTCATTATTTCTACTCTTCCAGTCAGATTTAATATAGAGCTACCAAAGACAAATATGTGAAAGGAAAGAGGGTTTATGCGCTACGTCAAAATCCATTTCCCTGATTTACGGTTCATTACGGAACGAAAATGGAAAAATAATAGCAAACTGTTCTGGAAAACAATCATTATAAAGGGCGCTAAATACCTAGCAGACTGTACAAGAAGTATCATCTCTCTAGCCTTGCCTTCGTGTGTGTGTGTGTATGTGTGTTTGTGTGAATATGAGAAAGAGTAGGACACATCTGTTACCCAGGGTTTTGATGTAGGTTCTGTGGAGGACGTCCCTCTCTCGCTTCAGCTTTTCCATCTGGCGGGATATTCTCTGCTGCTGACGATTCTCGGTCAAGGCTTGCTTCTCTGCGACCTGCAAAGATAAGATAAACGCATCTCCTTTTATGGGCGGTTTCATTCTGGCTGCATTTTGACTCGAAAATAATTGGGTTTGGAGAGATACCTGGTATCTCAGGCATATTACCACAGGCTACTGGAGTTCAGACGATTATTTATTGACAATCGGTCTAGTACAGTGGCACTCGAATCTACAAGGTGAGTTTATATTTAGTCAGTAGCTATTGATCAAGACTTTTTTTTTTATCGCGCAGTGCAAACACTTCGGCTTTTTATGACATATGCGGAAAGTATTTATTGATCAATCCAGAATAGTACAGTAGAATTCCACATTACAGATTCTGTAAAACAAAGGACGTGTGGTCAAGAAACGCTCTGAGCTCATGATTGTTCTGAGAAGCCCTGTTTTAGGGACGATGTTTATTGCTTGAGTGGCGTTGACGGAGTATGATCTACTAAACTAAATGTCCTTGTTTCGTTGATGTTATAAGGAGCCAGTAGCAGCCTACAACAACTATGTGTGTGTGTGTGTGTGTACTTTCTTGATGCTAAAAAAAAAACACGGTGCAAAAATTTTCACCCTCTAGTGTATGGCGTCAAAACAGTTAGGACAGCTAGTGCCCGCGATCTTGGTTCGAGTGATTCATAGCTTGCTGATTCTGTCTGAATGTAATGGAATTTTTAATTGTTTTTACTTTTACGCAACGTATTATTTTCTGAAACAAACGGCAACATATCCTGAGAGAGATCACTACTTAAAATCAGCATTCCCAAAATAAGGACGAATCAGTACAACGCTCTTACAGCAGTCTTGAATTCATCATGCCATCAAAAACATGTCAAGTTAATTGGCTTTGCACTTGATGGCATTATGTTTGGTGTGTGTTTAATTTGAATAACTGTAAGACGAATAAACATATGGATACTGGCGGTACATTTTAAAAATTAAAATATGAGAAACAGTATAGTCAACAGCGCCTGAGTCAAAGAGATTAGACTTCTTCTTATGGTCAATTTCCTCCGTCTCTTTATTACGTATTTTCAGTTTTCTTTCTTAGGAAAGAAATGAAAAATAAACAGTAGTCAAACTGTAACAATTATTTTTTTTTCAGAGGCCACATTATTACATAAACGATTCGTTATTTTCGTCGTAATGTTAAGAATAACCTCAGAAATGCCTCAATAATTCGTAATTACTATTTATTTACAATTTTATAATAATAATAATAATAATAATAATAATAATAATAATAATAATAATAATAATAATAATGGAGAAACAAATCCAAGTTATGTCACTGTACAAATACATCTACAAATAAAACTATAACGAGGCATTTCGAGAAGCTATACAATTCCTCTGTTCAGCTGAGAAGGAGAATCGTACAGATTCTCGAATGCTCTCTGTAGAGTCATACTTTAAAATATTCTTGTATAGTTACGTAAATGCGGATTTGTTTCTCCATTTTACGATTCATGATGCTATGATTATATTTTTTATTATTCCAGTAGCTAATAATAATAATAGTAGTAGTAATAATGGTTGTTGTTCGTACCTTGAGTTGTCCTCTCAAGGTCTTTATCTGAATCTCCACTTCCCCACGCATTTCATCTTGTCTCCTGACCGTCTTCTCCAACTGGTCGTACTGACGGTGCGCCGCCGAGTTCTCCTTCTGGAGTCTCACGCAGTCTTCGTCTCGTAGCTGCAAAGAAGGGGACGTATTGTACCTCCAACGGTGAAATCGTACCGGAAACAAGTAAACAATGCCCCGAAGAAATCGAGTTTTACGTACAGTCGCTACAGCGTATAATGAGGCCGTCGAAAGTAGGTCTATCTTTCGGTGGTCTCGGTATAATGCTGTATGAGCTGCGACCCATGAAACTTTAACCACGGCCCGGTGGTGGCCTATATTATATCGTTGCCAGAAGCACGATTATGGCTGACTTTAAATTTCAATAAAATAAAAACTACTGAGGCTAGAGGGGTGCAATTTGGTATGTTTGACGACTGGAGGGTGGATGATCAACATACCAATTTGCAGCCCTCCAGCCTCAGTAGTTTTCAAGATCTGAGGGCGGACAGAAAAAGTGCGGACGGATAGACAAAGCCGGCACAATAAGCTTTCCTTTACAGAAAACTAAAAAGCACAGCGCAGCCGCTCCAAACGCTAAATTTAAGTGATGTTTCTCAACTCACGCGTGCATGTTAGTTAGTTATAAATGATTTGTTTAACCAGACCTCTGAACTCTTTTAGGGTTCTAAAGTCCGAATGACAAGACAAGAAAATACCTTGGCAGTTGCCGTCGCTTCTTTGTTTGCAGCTTCAAGTCTGGCCAAGGTTCGGGCCCTAGCCTCGGCCTCCTTCCGGAGTCTGACCACTTCCTCGCGCCCTTCTTCGAGTTGCCGGCTGATGTTTTCTCGCTCGTCCTGAAGGGATGGATGGAAATGAAGTTACAGATGTCATAATGAGAAATAGGACTAAGCCGTGCAGACTTCATGACAGTTGTGCTGTTAATGAACCATCTTGTTTACTTTTCAAAACTTTATGTGTATATTACATGTTCATTTTTTCCTCTCTCTCTCTCTCTCTCTCTCTCTCTCTCTCTCTCTCTCTCTCTCTGGCTGGGAGCTTCATATATTTAGGAGATGGAACTCAAAAGATAAGTAAGAAAAATAGAAGTACTGAGGAGAAAATATGCACTAATGGGTAAATCTTGAGGAGATAATATATATATATATATATATATATATATATATATATATATATATATATATATATATATATATATATGTGTGTGTGTGTGTGTGTGTGTGTGTGTGTGTGTGTGTGTGTGTGTGTAGAATCTACCGGTCACTTTTTACCAGTTACATATATGATTGTAATAGACACAATGCCCTCTTAACTTCTCGAATCCTTCATGCTTTTTGGATAAGCTACACTACATAGCCTTAGATGGTCAGGTCGGCAGCGAAACCTCGTCGTGATTATGGGACGCGGGTTCGTTTCCCGCTACCGGATATCATAATTGCTTCAAAAAATCTTGCACTTGCATCTAAGGCTTTGTAGTGACAAGCGTATCCAAATAGCGCGAAGAATTGTGGCTATTATAATTACGTCTAAATATATACACATACATATACATACATACATATATTATATACATATATATACCGGTGCACACATACGTGCATATATATATATATATATATATATATATATATATATATATATATATATATATATATGGATGTGTGTTTAAAATAACTGTGAAACTTTCAACGTAATAAACAAATGCTTGTTTGTTCCCTAAAGAATTTTCACATGTGGAAATTACGAGCAGAAAGTTCAACAAAAGTTCGTCTGCCTAAACGGCGGTGTGTATTACCAGCAATTACGCAGTTACGTATATGACAACATGACAAGTGCGATAACCAAGCATTATAACCTATAACATCCCTTATCGATAAGAGAATAGCAGGAAGCAGAACAGAATCACTCCTAAATATATCATTGTATATTTTCGCGCTTGCAGAATATTGGTAGTTTACAGTTTAGTATAGATTCTTAATAGCTTCATCGTGATTAAATCATCGCGTAAAATGCGCAGGGGGTTAGCGCCATCAGTGCACCTCGCGGGCTGCACTGTAGGCATTACTTAATATTCTTTACAGCGTCCTAAAGGCCCGTAGCTGCAACCCATTTCGTTCTCTTCACTGTACCTCCATCCATATCATCTTTCTTCCATCTTGTTATCCACTCTCTCCTAACAATTATATCTTAGTGAAATTGTGAGGTTTGCCTCCTGTTACACCTTTCAAACCTAACTACTCTCAATTTCCTTTCCAGCGCTGAATGATCATAGGTCCCAGTGCCTTCGGCCTAAACTCTATATTCCATTCCACGCCATATAAGGACGACGTTGATAATTCTGCTGTTGCGTATCGAGGTCAAACGCTTCAAGGAAGGGATAATTGTTATTGATACTCGGTACATACATTTATCGGTCGACTGGAGAATCCGAATGGGGAAAGTGTTTGTTGCATGATCAATGTAGTGACTTATTTTAAATGCCCGTGAAGTTTTACTTGAAGTAATTGGAGTTATTTGCATCCCCACAGCCACTCCCTTTGAATTTTATTTTCCTGAGCCGTACAACACACAAACTTCAAAATACTTGATCGTTTTACCAAAGCTTTATACTAGTCTATGTGCCCTAAAGGTCACTGATAGATATATCACAACTTTTCCAAATCAAGGCTTTCAGCAAATAAATCGATTGCTAATTTCTGTTACCTAGTCCACCTCCCATCCTTTGTATCTCTTGCAGCTAAATTGATCAAAAGGTATCAGCAACAGTTATTCGAATTCAAAGAGGACATCATTCGAGTAGAGAACGTGTCTGGACCTTCTTTTTTGCCCACACTCACTCACCAGTGACAGACACGAGATCGATTCCGCGAAGAGGAATTCGTTTTGGTCCCTATCCCGACAGATTCTTGGTGCACCTGTTGGCCACTAGCAGTGAGTTAGGCACCTGGAATCAGGTCGACTGTGGTGGGTTGGAAACTAGGGCTTACGAGGGCATTAGGCCAACAACCACATCCCAGAAAGACTTGCTAGAACAGATTAAGCCCCACCCTTCTGTGGGGAGAATAAAACGTATATATAGTTGAAACAAAAACACACACACACGCATACACACAGCAAAGAGGTGAGTTAACGAACAGGCAAAGAAATAAAAGTGGACTGAAAAGAGACTTGATTTATTTAAGGTAACTGAAATGGGAATGTATGAAGGTATTGCTGAGACAACTCTCTTTGATCGAGGTCAAGTGTGGAAGTTGAACGCAAGTGGTAATATTTAGAACACCCAAACACAACAGTTACTTGGCATATCGACTGAATTAACAACTCTGACTAACAAATAAAACAGGCATATGAAAATAACAAAAAAAAAAAAACGTTATGATATTATCAATCACACGGAAACAAGCAGCAGACTAAGGGGGGTTTGTTTACAAAGATGCTCTCTCTGGAAGGCGTGACGCCACTAACCCCTCTGAGTCTCTGACTCATGTCCATACCTGCGCGCTGGCTGACCTGGTATGTCTAGACTCTAGACTCTAGACCGTGCGTGAGGAATAACAAACAGGAAAAGAACGAACAGAGCATTTTAAGGTGGTCTGGTCACATGGATAAATCAGCGAAGAAATGTTGGTGGAAACAACTGCGGAACTGAGTGGTGTTCAGGGAAGCATGAGAAGAGGAAGACCTAGAAATGTTTGAGGAGATGGCATGGAAGAGGTAACTGAAAAGAACCCTATTACCCAGGAAGCAGCAGAGATAGGCTACAGGTGGACGGGACGATACGTGTAGCTGGGCTTCAGCTGTTGTCTCTCTCTCTCTCTCTCTCTCTCTCTCTCTCTCTCTCTCTCTCTCTTTGAGAGTTATGTGACCTTTGCTTTATATTTCATTCCTTGGATCCACACCATGTTAAGGCAAATAAGATATATATGTATATATATAATGGGGCAGCGTGTGTGTGTGTGTGTGTGTGTGTGACCGAGTAATTTGCACGTGTACCCGCTGAAGCGTTTATACATGTACTTGTGCATACATGTGCAAGCAATAAGTGTTGTGGTATATGCCGTCACCTTTTGCTGGTCAAGCAGTTGAGCCTTGTCTTCCACGGTGCTCTCCAGTTCCGAAAGATGAGCCTGCAGGCTGGCCGTCTCTTGCTCGGCAGATTCGGAGGCCTCGTACTGGGCCC